>NC_061088.1:43536565-43549065 GCF_015104395.2 Macrobrachium nipponense | reverse complement strand
AACTTAGACTGATTGTTTTCTTGACTGTTCAGTTCTATAAGGGATCACTGTTACCTTTAGAGTATTCAGTCGTTTAGTATTTGTGATGAAGGGTCAGGTGTCTGGCTGTAGTGAGGTAAGCAATAACCAAATACTTGATCAAACTGTGCCCCAAGTACAAAGGGTGTCCTAGACCCAGGAATAAAAGGGTCTCTTGCGCTAACAAGTACAAATGGTAAGTGTAGTAACCAGATACTTGGCAATTTGGGTTAACAAATATTAATGGTGTCCAGACACAGATCTTTGGCTACTTCCTGCAAGTATTAATGGTATCCAGACCCAGATACTCTAGGCAACTTCGTCACAAGTATTAATGGTGCCCAGAGACCTGGGATATTTGGCACTTTGTGTACCAAGTATTAATAATCCCCAGAGACCAGGGAGGAAAACAAATCCCATTATCACTCTAGCTTATACTGGTGGTATTAGGTATATATTTTGTTAGAAGAGTGACCATATATTTGTCTATGCATTTTATTGTAAGAATTGTATTTGAGAAAAATTGCTCCATTCGATAGTCAGGAATTTTTAGCAGCCCCTTCCATCCAAGTGTTATCTGAAACTACTCTGACTAAGGCACAGTGGAGTGCTCTAGCAATAGCATGTGGTGGTCAAGTGTCTAGTAGCCTGATAAAAGCAGAAATCAAATGCATTGCCATGCAAGGATTGATAGACTCTGGTGGAATAACTGACGAGTTAGAACTGGCTCAGGAGTTGTTGAATGTAGCACAGGCTGATCATATAAATAAGCAAGTAGAAAAAAAAAGAGAGAAAAGTGACGCAGAGTTAGAACTCAGACGCATAGAAGCAGAAGAAAGTTTGATTAAGCTAAAAATGCAGGCTGAAAAAGAGAGTGTAGACAGGGAAAAACAAGAAAGAAGAGAAAGAGAAGGAGAAAAAGCAGCAGAAGATGAAAGACAAAGGATAAAAGAGGAAAGAGAAATTGCAAGACATGAAAGGGGGATTGAATTTATAAGAGCTAGATCCACATTACCTGTAACACTGTCTAACCCTAACCATGGTAATCAAGACCCTGCATTTGATGTAGTAAGAGTGTAGAAGTTAATCCCTAAGTTTACTGAAGAGGCTCCAGAAGAGTTCTTTGATCACTTTGAGAAAGTGGCTCCAGGTATGGGATGGCCAGAAGATAAATGGTCAGTTTTGCTACAAAGTGTCTTGATTGGTAAAGGGAAAAGTGCTTATTTAGCCTTAACAGCTGATCAGTGTAAAGACGACAAGGTGCTCAAACATAATGTGCTACAAGTATACCAGCTGACCCCAGAGTACTACAATGAAAGATTCAGAAATTTAAGAAAGGATGAAAAAGTAACTTTCTTTGATTACGCTTATAAAGTGAGAAAGTGTTTTAAAAGATGGTTGGAGGCAGCTAAAGTTACAACTTTTGAAGAGTTAGAGGAGTTAGTTGTTTTAGAGCAATATTTTCAAGGTATTCCTGAGTATATAAGAGCCTATTTGAGAGAGAGAGAGAGAGAGAGGTTAAAAAACTTGACAAAGCTGCTTCACTGAGTGAAGACTACAATATAGTAGCAAGCGCAATTATAATGTCAAGTACCAGAATCAACCACGCCCAGGTTTTAAGTCTCATCCAGGTTTCAGGAACAATTTTATAAATGCAAAAGCCTAATGTTGTCTGCTTTAAGTGTGGAAGAGCAGGACACTTCAGTCAGGAGTGTTATTGGAATTATCAGCAGTCCAAGCCTGTTGGTTAAATAGTAAGAGGTAACCAAGTGAAACAGACAGTTAAGAACAATGTGGGGAAGAATCCGACTACAGGGAGGACTGAAACTAAACAAGCTGAGTGTTTAGCAACCAGTGGAAATGTAACTTCAAGCAGTGAGTGGCTGAGCAGCTTGGAGGCCTTTAAGCCACATATCTATGAGGTTACACTTGCAATGCAAGAAGAGTGTGTACAGGTAGTACAGGTACCAGTCAAGATTTTACGTGATACAGGGAGCATTCAGTTATTTTGAAGGGTATAGGAGGAGAGGAAGTAACTCCTATATGCCGCTTACACCTGTCCTGTGAATTGATGACAGGGAGTGTTGATTTTGCTGTGAAGGACTCACTGGCTGTGGAAGGTGTACATGTTCTGTTGGGAAATGAAGTTGGCGGTGTTCCATTTGTTCCTTGTATTGTAGTGACAGACAAACCGTTCAGGATTAGTCCTACGGTAGAGTTGGAGAAGAATAAACCCCACCTGTTCCCTAGTTGTGTAACCATAGATATAAAAGCCTAGATGCCGCATCGGCCGGCTGGACATACGTCATCAAGTCCGCCATCTTGGCGCGGTAATTCAAACAATGCAGCAGGCTGCAGTATATGAAGTTTTATCGCCACTATTCGCTTAATATTGCACGGATTTTCTTGTCTGATGGTTCGTTGCAAAGCTTACATAATTCCTTACAAGGATCTAATAAAATAAAGTTGTTCCTTATTGTTTGAAAGTTAACTTGCAATGACTTTGTTTTAGCAGGTTGGGGGAAGGGGGGGCTAGTTGTACACAAATGTTAATATTTACCCATAACTATTGCTGTAAACAATAATTTGAAATGCTGTGATAAGACAGATTACTAAAGTAGGCCTACAGCTATGGATCTGTGCAACTTACGTAAAATCTTTGTCTCTCGAAGTGCTCTGTTAAAAAATCCCCCAATATAATTTTTGGCACAGGCCTATAAGTTTAAGTCATAAAACTGTAGGGTTGAGCCTAAAATAAACTACAGTAGTCCCTAGAATAACTAGGATTTCTGTGTTATCTAGCCTTTGCATCTCTGCCTGCTCCTTTGAGCCTGGGGGGTGGGGGTTCTTCCAATTTTTTGAACGGGATGCTCCTCAGTGAATTCTGACCTCTAGACCTGGCTATCTTTAGACCTAATTTTATATGGTGAAATAATTATATAGAAGTTAAATTTTTCACAAAACTACTTTTAATTTGCTCAGACTAGGATATATCATTATGGCAAGCATTAACAGTTCAATATAGCTCATCTCTAGACCTGTGTTGTCAAGGACCCAAATTATTATACCTTATTTGGGATAAGGGCCATCTATAGACCAAAATTGCCAAAATGAGCCAATCCTGATGAGGAACCCTGTATACCCGGTCATAGTAACCCCCCCCCCACACACACACACACACACACCGAGCCTTTCAGACTAGGCCACAATCATAAGGCCAGTCTAATTTTTTTTTTTCAGCTAACTGTTCATTGGTTTGGTCACACATGTATAAATTTAAAGGTATGGGTGGCCTTATGGGTCATTAAGCCTATACTTTGAAGTAACAACTCTCAAAATGTATTGCACAATGATTTATTTTCATGATATTTGTTCTTACATTGAATGTATATACTATAACATTTATTGTACATCTGTGCATTTATTTATTCCCAGCAGTTTAAAAAAGTTTTTTTTTCACTGCTGTTTCCAACAGTTTAATGATACTACATTGTAATGATAATATATGCATTGATATGAAATTAGCAGGCTATATCAAAACATCAACAAAAAACTCATTATGTGCCTTGCTTGGCCATTTAGTTTTTTCTTATTACAAGGACCAGATTAACACTTTAATATTACATAGCTATAATGCAGTGAAAGAAATCTAGAAACATCAAATTAGTGTCCAACATACACGATTTACCCTATTGACCTAATGGCCCTTAAACAATATTGTTTTAACCATTTTTTTTCGTAGGCTGTCTTATCACAGCATTTTAAATTATTGTTTACAGCAATAGTTATCAGGTAAAATATTAACATTTGTATACAACTAACCCCCTTTCCCCTATACCTTGCTAAAAAAACAAAAGTCATTGTAAGTTAACTTTCAAACATAAGGAACAACTTTATTTTATTAGATCCTTGTAGGGAATATGTAACTTTGTAAGCGAGCGCATCAAGACAAGAAAATCCGTGCATTATTAAGCGAATAGTGGCGAAAAAACGTCATATACTGCAGCCTGCTGCATTGTTTGAATTACCGCGCCAAGATGGCGGGCCTGATGACGTGCGCCAGCCTATTCAGCTAGCGGCCGATGCGGCATCTAGGCTTTTATATGTGTGTGTGTAACTACCAGAAGTATGAGGAGAATTAGGACTGTTGGTGAAGAAACGGAGGATTTGCACGCCCAAGATGGATCAAGTGAAGGATCTTTGAACTTGGAACAATTGTTCCAGGGGAGTGATGCCTCCCGTGGAGCTGACCGAGAAAGGATTTCCCAAGAAAATGAAGAATCTGTTGTTCCTGAAGAGACTCCGAGTAGTCAGTGTGTTCCTGAAGATAGTAGTGGAACTACAGTAGGTGAAGTAGCAGTTATTGATAGTTCAACCCTTGAAGTTGGGCAGGTGACAAGAGAAAACGCTAATGGTCCGTTGCTGAAGCAAGGGAGGGTGCATCGTTAGCTGATTTGTTCTTCAGAGTTGTTGATCAGGAAGAGATGCAACAAACTCCTACCTGTTATTATCTGAAGGAAGGTTTGCTGATGAAGTATAGACCTTCTGATATACCGGGAAATGCTGAATGGGGCGAATATCATCAGATTTTGATTCCATGTCCATTGAGTAAACAAGTGGTAGCAGTAGCTCACGAATCTGGACATATGGGAATCAGGAAGACTGTGGAAGAGATCATGAGATATTTTTTCTGGCCTGGACTTCATAAATATGTTAGCAGGTTCTGTCGAGTGTGTCATACCTGCCAGATAGCTGGAAAACTTAATGAAACCACTCAGAAAGCCCCCCTACAACCTATAGAAGTTAGAGGAGAACCCATTAACAAGGTGATTATAGATATGATTGGACCACTTCCGAAGACGACGAAAGGAAATGAATATTTGTTGACATTAATGTGCCCTGTTACCAGATATGCTGAGGTGATTCCTGTTAGAAACATATCTGCCAAGATAGTTGCTGAGAAACTAGTGGAGTTTTTCTCAAAGTTTGGTATACCAGAAATTGTACAAAGTGATAAGAGGATCAAACTTTACTTCCAAGTTTTTCCAGGATGTGATGAACTTATTAGGGGTGAAACAACAGTTATCAACTGCTTATCATCCAGAGACTCAAGGTGCCCTGGAAAGGTTCCACCAGACATTGAAAAGTATGCTGCCAAAGTATTGTTCCGAGTCAGGAAGAGATTGGGATGTTGGTTTGCCCTTAATGTTGTTTGAAGTTAGGAATGCTTCTCAAGAAAGTATGGGATGTTCACCTTACAAGATGATTTTTGGAAGAGAAGTGAGAGGACCGTTGAAGATTTTTGCAGAAAATATTGTAGAAAATAAAGAGGAAATCCAAGGAGAGTATGTGAAAAACTTAAGGAAAAGGTTGGAAGAGATTGGAAAATTCTCTTTAGAAAATCTGAAAATTTTTGCAGACGTACCCAGACGTACTAATCTGACCAAACATGAAATCAAGATCCAAGAAGATGGAAAATCATTCAAGCAAAGAGCTTATCGCTTATCACCTTATCATCGAGATGTTCTGAAGAAAGAAGTTGAATATTTGCTACAACATGGATTAGCAGAACCCAGTTCAAGTCACTTCAGTTCTCCATGTGTGTTAGTGAAGAAACCTGATGGCTCCTTTAGGATGTGTACTGATTATAGGAAACTGAATTCCATTAGTATGGCTGACAATTATCCCTTGCCTCTTATAGATCAGTTACTTGATAATATTGGGCAAGACTGACTTATCGAAGGGATATTATCAGATACCCTTAGATGAAAATGCAAAGTTGCTGTCAGCTTTTATTACTCCTTTTGGATTGTATCAGTATACTGTACTGCCATTTGGTCTGGTGAATGCACCAGCCACATTTCAACGATTGATGGATCAACTGCTAGGATCTATAGAAGGAGTAGGTGTATACCTTGATGACATAGTCATTTACTCTACAACGTGGGAAGAACATCTGCAGATCCTGAAGAAAGTTTTCAAGAAACTACAGGAGATAGGACTAACAGTCAACCTAGAGAAGAGTGAGTTTGGGAAGGCGACTGTTCAGTACCTTGGGCTTGAAGTTGGAAAAGGCCTTCTCGCTCTGGTGAATGCTAATGTAGAAGGTATTTGTAAGGCTACCCCACCTACTACTAGGAAGCAGCTACAAAGATTTTTGGTCATGGCTGGATTCTATTATCATTTCTGTACAAATTTCTCAGCCGTATTAGCTCCCTTGACAGATTTAACTAGTCCCAAAACCAAGTTTGTTTGGACTCCAGAATATCAAGAATCCTATGAGAAGGTAAAAGCAATTTTAACTTCAAGACCATGCAACTATTGAAAAGGAAACTCTAGCCTTAATTACAGCATTGAAAAAGTTTGAAGTGTATGTGAACAGACCTAGGAATGAAGAAGTTTTAGTGTTGTCTGATCACAATCCCCTGTCATTTATACAGCGGATGAAAAACCATAATCAAAGACTAACCAGGTGGTCTTTGTGCTTGCAACAGTATAATATAAAGGTTGAGCACACATTTGGTAAGAACAATGTAGTTGCCGATTATTTATCCCGTTGTGAATCATTGGATTGAACCCCGGAATAACTAATCTCCTGGGGGGAGGAATCTTATAATGTAAGTTTTGTAATGCAATTATAATTTTGGTAATATGATTAATTCACCTCAGAAACTGTGTATGATGTTTTGAAATGTATGTTTTTGTGTTCAGAATCCCACATATAAAGATAACATGTTAAGTAGTGTAACTTTTAATTTTTAAATATACATAGGGCGGAGAGAGGAAAAAGTAACTTAAGACAGAGAGAAAGAATAAGGTTGTTATTCGCATCTTGAGAATACCTTAGCTAAGCTGATTTTTTATCTTCCTAAAGGGGCTCCTATAACGAAACAAGGGGGCCTTGTTCATAAGACATATGTGATCGCAGCCAGAGGCCCCTACTCGATAGCCCTATAGAGATGATGTAGTATGTTTTAGTCTCGGGTGTGTACACTCAACTTCACCCATTCACCCTGATACGCATATTTACGTATATAAAACTGTCATTCGCTTTTGAGACGTAGTGGTGTGTGTTAGAGAGTGAAGCATTGCTCTCAAATATCTCTCTCTCTCTCAAATGTCTCGTGCTCGCTCATTCACGAGACTGTTTCATTAACGCAATGTAACTCACATTTGTATTTGAGCTGGTCACTCAGTAACTGTCTTAATGTATGTGCTGTTTGTGGAATCTGAGCATAGTGTTTTTGATATTATTTTTGTGAAGGTGCCCACGAAAGAATGCAACAGGCCTTTTCTTTTGAGTCAGGAGTTGCAACTGCGTTTGAAGGTATTTAAAAAATGTTTTGAAGTGCACTTCGAGGTTTTATTTTACAATGTTTGCATAAAACTAATTTTTAAGCAATTTTTCTTTAGCTTTGTTCTTTTGACATTTCCATTTTACATGCTTATTGTTTGTACTGTCAATGCTTTAATTGTTTTCATATTATGCATTATGCTTTTTTGCATTGTCTTTATTTGTTTAATTAGCTTGAATTATTTTGATTGTGTAAATTTTGAATCTTACCCTTGTGAATTAATCTATTTAATTAAATTTCATTTCAAATATAATTACTGCTTTATAATCTAATTAAATTAATTTTCTTGATAAATTTTTATATAATTTTGCTTAATAATTAATTCAAGAATTAATTAAACTTTTGTTTTCGAGTAATAATAATTTCCCTGAGATTGGGAATTTCACTTATAAATTTTGAATTTAGAAATAAATATTGGTATTGAAAATTTTTCGAAGAGTTTCATTTACTTCCACCAGTATATAACAATATAATGTAGCATGTTTTATTTTTGGTTAGGTAGAAATATAGAGTGGTAATTATGCAGTTTCCCTCAAATGAATCAGAATCAGGGAAATACTTAGATTTGAAATTGCAGGAGGAGTGATGCCCTTTAATTAAGATTACCTCACATCCATTTTAATAAACTTACTGATTGTTTTCTTGACTGTTCAGTTCTATAAGGGATCACTGTTACCTTTAGAGTATTCAGTCGTTTAGTATTTGTGATGAAGGGTCAGGTGACTGGCTGTAGTGAGGTAAGCAATAACCAAGTACTTGATCAAACTGTGCCCCAAGTACAAAGGGTGTCCTAGACCCAGGAATAAAAGGGTCTCTTGCGCTAACAAGTACAAATGGTAAGTGTAGTAACCAGATACTTGGCAATTTGGGTTAACAAATATAAATGGTGTCCAGACACAGATCTTTGGATACTTCCCCCAAAGTATTAATGGTATCCAGACCCAGATACTCTAGGCCACTTCATCACAATATATATATATATATATATATATATATATATATATATATATATATATATTATAAAATATATATATATATATCTTTATATATATATATTTGAAAAATGCTTTTCATGTAATTATCTGGAAAGAGTCGAGTCTGTTCCCGTTTCTCTCTGACTGGGGAAACTTGTGGCTGGTTTTTATAACAACTTTTCTAAGAGGGATAGTTGGCTTCCTGCCTCTTATACTGCGGAAATACTTTCAAACCTATGGATAACTTTTCTTGAAGATTTTGTAGAAGGTGGAGCTGGTTTCCGACTCACTGCCATCAGAAGATTAGAAGTTTAATGGTTGGCGTTTCATGAAACTTCATCGAGAATGAACATTGTCTTCACATGCAATGATGCTCTCTAAGATCTGGTCGTCATGTTATAGGTTGAATTTCACTAGGGTCACTTTTAGGTAAAGAAATTAATATTCATAGTACTTTAAATCTCTTATTCTTTCGTGCTCTGTATCTACTTTCTACGATTGGTCTTCAGCGAATTATCACAACAATTTCAAGTTACAATATTTCTTTAGAAAAGTGTAGTATACAAAAAATTATATACCAAGGTAATGAGGTCTCTCCGTCTCACATTGCACAATGGTTTTCCCGCAACTAGAAAAAGAAAAAAATATGCCACATTTTTGGCGACTTTAAATTCATCCAGTTCAAGTCTCAAGTGTTTCGTCTGCATTCCAATGGACCAAAGTGTTATTAAACGAAGGTGAACATGCTGCAGATTCATCGAGTTTATATTTCATTTACTGTCTCTCTCAGTTATGAAATTAGTACCAATGTTCATTCCCCAAAAAGAAAATGTGCCATCTTTTTCTTAATAAATTAATTACTGCTCTATCAGTACCTGGATATTATTTCATAATACTTTGTATGGGCTCATCATCCATTAATGTAAACAGTATGAGCATTTTAATAACATCAAGGGAAAACCTGGAATGATTATTTTCAAGCTGGTTCTTCATTGACACATCATTTTTCCTCAAGTATTTGCCTCACAAAGTGAGCGGACCTCTGCAATTGTAACCTGACATTACTCTTCTAATAATTCAGTTACATAAATTCCATGCTTTGCCGACATGCCTACTTCATTGTTGAGTGGAGTTTATTTGTTTAACAATGTGGAATTAAGGATGAGTGTACCAAGTTCTGTATCTTAAATAAATGCGATTCTCATTTTGGATATTATGAACTTTTTTAGCCGAACGTATTTATTAGGCCTTCCGATTAGAGTGTATGCAAGAGAATTTGTGTATTCCACAGAAATGAAGATACAAGGAACAGAAAAAGTAGGAAAAAAAAAGTCAAGAACCTACTGAGAAGAAAATGAGACGAGAAAGTAAAACGAAGAAAATCAATTTTCCGCTTTCACTGTGGCGTCTACTGCTTGGAGGACGATCTATTCACTTCCTTGTAATCTTGAAAAAGGACGAGAAGAACCGTCTGAAAACAGTAAGAGCTTTGAGACAGAGTATAATCTGAATACACGTGGATAACAAAGTATTGATGTGGTATTTATTAAGAAGCAACCTTCAATTAAATCTGAAGGCCAATTAGCAAATATTCCGTAATAAATGAACTAAATAAATTCATAATTCTTGAATGTGTGTGAAAAGTTTACTGCAACCTTCATTATTTCTAAAAAAAAAAAAGTGCATACATCTGTGAAGAACAGCGCCCTCCTCTGCCCAACCCAAATACCATTAATTCTTTTCATCCTTATCATTTACAATATGAAAATTTCTATAAACAAGCACCATCCCACAAAAAAGCCGTTAATATACAAGGCAGCAACCACAGAACCAAAATTCCTACCCACACGAAAAAAAAAAAAAAAAAACGAAAGAAGGAAGAAAAGTGAAGATACGGTTTTCTTAAATCTTCGGACACACATTGCTGAATAAGGCCACACCTGGCAACTCTAGATAAGGGGTAAGGGGTTGGAGCTTGAAAATCATGTGTTTGTTGCTTTCTAGAATTCTAGTAACTTTGAACCATAAACATTCTGTAGAAGTCCCATAATCATTAATACTTGACTGCAGCGACAGCCTCTATATTATTCGTTAACAACAGTTCAGAGTAGTATCGATCATCATTCTTTAAAACCTACCGTGAAACCTTACTCATAAGTCATGTTATGACATTAAACTTGCTTAAAATTTATGCATAATTGGAAACGAACCTTGAATAATGAGAGAAATTTTTTTAAAATTTGGGCAATATTGGTGGAAACCACGAGGAACAATATAGTAATGAAGGCGATATTATAAACAGGAGAGAGAGAGAGAGAGAGAGAGAGAGAGAGAGAGAGAGAGAGAGAGAGAGAGAGCATATAACTATCTATAGAGATGCTTAGTTCATTATATTTACTTTTAGAGATTGAGGGACAATATTTTTTCAAATATGTTTTAGAAGTAGAGAGGGCAAAATTTGTTTACGTGAAAGCATAGGTCTATTTATAACTACTTAATTCATTATATTTTCTTTGGGAGATAGTGTGTTAATATATTTTCAAAGTATGTTTTAAGAGGTAGAGAGAGAGAGAGAGAGAGAGAGAGAGAGAGAGAGAGAATTATAGTTTTGGGGATAGACTTGCAATGGGGAAGGGCAGAAGAAAGAGCAGTGAGTCGGTTCACAGATATCTGGTAAATGGTGATATGGCTACCAAGATCGTGTTTCACTATACTAGATAAAATATTATTAAGGGGCCATAGTATTCAAGTTAATTTTCTAAGAAATTCATACCCTAATCTTTATTTCATTCGACAGTTGCCATAGCATTCACGAAAAATGCTGTGTAAAGTAAAAATATTTATTACCACAAATAACTCGATATCCTATTGCACAGGCAATTAAAGTTTTATGTCGTGCAAAAAAAGCTGTGTTGGGAGATCTTTCAGCTTCATGGCAATGTAATGCAGCCATGTTAGCTGGGTAGGCTAGCTCCAAACTTCTTGTAATGGGAGCATAGCCAGAAAATGTTGGAGTTGACAGGCTACTTTAACCTTTAAAAAGATTTCCTTTTTAACGACAGGAGCACTGTAAACAGTTACTAGCATTTGACCCATGTCAGGTCAAATTCATCAGTGTGAAAGCTGTTACACCAATAACCAGTGACTTGTGCTTTTCATGACGTAACCCCGCCGCTCCACATACGTTTTCCCACCCTTTTTGGTAGGCAAGGTTCCACGTATTCACTTTGAAGGCAAGAACAGGATGGTTCTCGTGTGTTTTTGTGTTCTTATTTCCTGTGTGTTGTTGTAAATTAGTTTCTATATATGAGAAAAGGATATGCCCTTTCTATAAATAAAAATGCTACATAATTGTTTAGTCCCTGCGGGTATAAAAAGATCCCACAGGCAGTAATCACCCTCTCTCTATAACCTCTAGTCACCCAATTAACATCTAACAGGCAGAGGGGGCTCCAGGCTTAAGTCGTACATTTCCACGCAGAAGTAGTTGCAAGAGACTTGAGTACTTCAGTGACCATAACCATGAACAGTAAGTAACGTTGTATATCTTGGCCATCGTTGGCTTTAGTGAGTTATAAAGTGTTTTTGATTAAACAGCACTGTAACAGAATCATGTACCCGAGATTATTGCAGTGAAATTTTGTGTCCTTTTTGAGATTTTTTTTATTCTTCTGGTCGCGTGGCCACCTTACAGACCTTACAGCTCGTTTGGGTTGTCCCAGGTCCATGATGTTTTCGGCAATTTCTTCTTTCTGTTTCCATGCCTGTATTATCATGTAGCGTTCTCTTCTCCTTTCTAGACTATATAATTTAAAAAATTGTAGTCTTTCTCAGTAGTCAAGATCCTAAACTATGGGTAATCCCTTATCTCCTGTCCTTAGCAATATTTACATGGAATTTTTTGAGGCAAAACTCTTACCAAGAATTTTGCCCCAAAAAGTTATTTGGTTTAGATATGTGGATGATATCTTCTGTATTTGGCCAGTTCACGAAAATCTCCAGGAATTCCTTAATAATCTCAATAATTTAGTCCCTTCTATAAAATTTACTGTAGAGGAAGAAAGAAATTGTAATTTGAATTTTCTTGGTGTAACTGTCCATAGAAATGATAGAAATTTCACCTTTTCAGTCTTTCGAAAATCAATTAACATTT
>NC_061088.1:43509065-43526565 GCF_015104395.2 Macrobrachium nipponense | reverse complement strand
TTGCGTTTTTCGACCATTTCGGTAGAGTCAAAGTTGACCGAACGTGGTTTTTTTTCTATTTATCGTGATTTATATGCAAATATTTCGAAAATGAGAAAAGCTACAACCTTCAATTATTTTTAGTTGTATTCTACATGAAATTGCGCACATTTTCATATATAAAACTTTATGTAACGGCTAATTTAAAATGGTGCAAACATTACCACAATCGCACGTATGACTTTTTCGGAAGTGTTACAGCGCGGACGTAAGGATAATGTTATTTTTTTCATAAATTCACAAAAATCGAAATATTGTGCTAGAGACTTCCAATCTGTTACAAAATGAAGGTAAATGATTGAATATTACTAAAATATAAGAGTTTTAGCTTACAATTGCGTTTTTCGACCATTTCGGTAGAGTCAAAATTGACCGAAGGTTGAAAATTTGTCACTTATCATTTTTTATATGAAAATATTTCAAAACTGATAAAAGCTACCACCATGGGTTGTTTTTAGTTGTATTGTGCATGAAATTGCGCACATTTCCATATATAAAACTTTATGTAACGGCTAATTTTAAAATGGTGCAAACATTACCACAATCGCATGTATGATTTTTTTTCGGAAGAGTTACCGCGCAGATGTAAGGAAAAAGTTTTTTCATAAATTCACCATAAATCGAAATATTGTGCTAGAGACTTCCAATTTGTTGCAAAATTAAGGTAAATAGTTGAATATTACTACAATATAAGAGTTTTAGCTTACAATTGCGTTTTTCGACCATTTCGGTAGAGTCAAAATTGACCAAAGGTGAAAATTTTGGCACTTATCGTTATTTAAATGGAAATATTTCATAACTGATAAAAGTTACAATCATGAGTATTTTTTTGTTGTATTTTAAATGAAATTGCTCACATTTTCATATATAATACTTCATGTAACGGATAATTTAAAACAGTGCAAAAATTATGTCAAAGTGACGAAATAATTTTTGAGATGTGTCACAGATACTTTTTAGTGCGATAAGAAAGAAATTCGCGCTTGCGCGCCTGCGTAACGATTGTAAACAAAACAACGCCTTGATCCGTGAACTCCCAGCATCCCCCAATATGCGTGATTCAAAAGTTTTTGGCTGGTAGGCCTATAAGTATTTTTCCGCGAATTTAAAAAAAAACTTTTTTCAGTCGACGTATGGTACGTCCATTCGGCAATCGGGGGAGATTTTGACTCGACGTTTAATACGTCCATTCGGCGTTTAAGGGTTAAGTACATGAACGAGTATGGTAGAAATTTAATAAGGGCCATTTTCATTGGTGCTATTTGTTGGCTTGGATATTTGCTGGAAATTAAGATACTTGACAGCTATGAGTATTATAGACGAATTTATTATTAATATGCCAATATCTTATTTCTTAACCTCTTGAAAGGGCCAGAATCATCGTGGGGAGTGCCAGGCTGGTCATGTAATCATGGCACTACTGCCAAAGTAAGTCAAGGGACTTACAGCACTATTAGATCTGGCAATTTGGCATTCTGCATTCGCAGAATGGGAATCAAAATTAAAGTGATGAGCCACTATAGGCTTAGAAATAAATCCATAAAGAGGGCAAGTTTGTCACACAAAAAAGTTACTAAATTAATGTATAACTAAATAACAATTTCAATGGCGACATTACAAAAAAAAATTAAAATGTTCTAAGTTTGAAGAGAGAAAATATTACTGGAAGAAGTTAAATTAAGAAGTTAGAAGTAGTATGAATTAGGGAAGAGACCTGACATTCTACTTTGGTTTAGGTGTGCCGGGATCCTTCAGAAGATAGATTGGAGCACTGGGCCAGATTGTCACTAGTGCAAAAAAAACTCAAGGGCTCTTTTAAGCTACTTGGAGGCTCTACGCCATCTACCCTTCTTCCTTAGACCTCTTTTAGGCTGCTGGTCTGATGTTCTGTGTGGAATTGGGGGAACCGAGTCTAGAGGAAAATGGAGTGCCACCTGTTCTGGCTGCTGTGGTTCTGGGAGCAGGCCATTTCCTAAAGGTCCAAATACAAGCCGGGGCAATTCCTCAAGTTCTTCGGCCAATTGCCAGATAGCAGAGCTCTTACTCAGGGGCTGGTCAGCTACGGGCAAGGAAAAGAGGAAGAGGTACCGGTTGGGCGTGAGAGGCTCTTAGGTTACAATGACCATCTCAGGGACAGGTTGCGATTCCACGCCTTGGGATGAGCTTCCGCCGAGGTCAAGGGAATCCATTTCTCTTACAGACGCTGATAGCAGAGACAGGCCCGAAGAAGGGAGGGGACTTGGACTGGTATCTCTTGAAGTGAGATCTAGGTTGTGCTCTGGCACTGACACTAAGGCGGGGATAGTCACTGTTATGAGATTTAGAGTTGACTTGTCAGGTGAGACTAATGGAGCCTGGCTCTGCTCAGTGCACGCAAGTGGCATTGGGAGAGATTTCGAGGTAAGTTAGGGACTTCTGGAAGGGAGATTCTGGGTATGCTTTGGGACTGTAATGGAATTTTGAATGGGTTCAACATTCGGGACGAATGGAGCTTGGCACTGTTCAGGACAAGCAAGTGGCACTGGCAGTGGGTTCGGGGTAAAGCTTTGACCACCTGAAAGGAGATCTGAGGAGTACTCTGGCACGGGTTGCAGGGCCAAGCAAGGAACAGGAATAAAATTTCTCAGAGGCTCGACGTTCACGATAGTTGGAGCCTGGCATTGTGCAAGGCGCTCAAGTGGCACTGGCAGTGGGGTTTGAGGCTTAATTATTCCTGATGAATGATTGGAGGGGTTAGGACCCCTTAAAATGAAGTAAATTTGAGGGGGCCTAGAAATCCTGTCCCAGGAGGATATCATAACCTTCAGGAATCTAACTTGCTACTGCAAGTGTACATATTTCGGATAGTTAATGTCTTGTGACCCCCAACTGGACAGTGGGAGTATCATTTTGACATGATTGATCCTCTTGTTGATACTCTCAAGGGAGATGAGGTTTCGTTGGTCAATGGTGGCCCCATGGAGGACCTCCTCCTGTACTAGGGAGATTTACATGCCAGTATCATCAAAGGTGTTGACCTGGCAGGTGGGGAATTTACCTTGAAGAGGTGCCACGTATATAGGACCCTTGGCTGGAGGCCCTAAGGATAAAGGATTCAGAACTGTTATGGCAATGGCAGGGGTCTTTGAGTATAGACAACAAAGTCGATACCGTGTGGACGAGTGACCCTTCTGGCCACAGTCTTTGCAATGTTTGTTGCTAAAATCCCTTCGGAGTATTGCTCCCGAGGAATAGTTCGGTTTGTTATTTGGTAACGAAGGAGTTGTTGGAGGGGGGGTGTCTCATTGGGGTGGATTCCCGGGTGGGGGTTTGAAAGGCACCTTGGGCGGCGCCTGGGTCCCGTTTCAGCTCTGCTCTGTGGGATGGCCGGGTTTCTTGCAGAACCCACATACAATGGGCTTCTGTGAATGACCGTTCTTGGGCGGAGGGAGACCGGAGGTGAAGGAAGGAGGGCAGATCTTTCGTCCTAATGAGCGCTTGCAAGTGTGTGTTGTGTCCCATGTGTCCTCAAGGTGGCAGCGCTCAGCTTGGGTCGTGGAAGCTTTCTCACAGATGTGTGTGGCAAGTACAGGAAGTTTTCCATCTTGAGCTGTTCTAGGATATCTGCTGCAGAAGAGGCACCTAGGGACTCTAACCATTGGTTGAGGGCCCTGTCTGATTGGTATGCTCATTGTCTTCAACATTCGGGGGTGATTTCATATACCTTTACAATCACCTTCCGCACTTCCTCCAGCTTTCCTTGATCCTACTCAGGCAACTAGACCCTTTCCTCAGAGATGTTTCCCCATGAGTAGAGAGACTTCAGAGGGAGCAAGTGGCTATGTACTAAGTACCCTTTCCACCAGATCGAGCCACACTTGGGTTCAGCCTCGGACCATTTGGGGCGTGAAAGTATGAGCCAGGGCGAGTGAGGGCGTGCTGGGGCGCCTGAGTGGGACTGCCAGCACCAACTTGGACCAACTGGAGTTTATGGGCCCTTTGCTTTTCTTCCTGTTCAGTCCTATCCAGTCTTTCTTGTTCTTCCCTCGCAAGTTTATCCAGTCTCTCTTGCTCTTCCCTCGTATCCTTTCTTTTTGTTCTTCCCTTGCAAGTTTATTAAGTTGACCGTTCTTCCTCCCTCTCTTTCTTTGCAGTAACTACCTTTTTCTTGGACCCAGTCAAACAAGGGTCGTCCCATCAATCCCATTCCCTTCCCAATCCCAGTAAATGCTTTATAGTCCTCGGCTTGCATGGATTAATCGAGACCCATAAAAGAGACATCCTTATTCGTCCCATTATCAGTTCAACCAGTTCTATTAGCTATAAACTTTTTAAGTATCTAGTTGAATTACTATCACCTATCCTGGGTGCTATTTCAAATCCCACTTACAAAAACTGTTGATTTCTGTCCTAGACTCTCCCTTATTGATTTATCCAGTACTGACAAATTAACCAATTTTGATGCAACATCTTTATTCACTAAAGCTCCTCATGCAAACTTGCTTCAGTATTTACCACAACATTTGGACTTGTATAATCTAGAATTACCCACTAATGTTATTATTAATTTGTTATCACTTTGTATAAAAAAAAATGTAAATTCAGTTTCAGATGATAATTTTTATGAACAGATATTTGGTATGGCCATGGGTAAACTCTCTTACCACTTTTGTCTAATTTTTTTAATCTAGACTTATTCCAAGAAATTTATTTTCAAAGGTATTTTGGGTTAGATTATGTAGACGATTGTTTTTGTATTGTAAAAGATGTAAATATTCCTGATTTCCTGCATGCAATTTATAATCTTATACCATCCATAAAATTCACAATAGAATATGAAGGAAATAATTGTATAGCATTTTTGGATGTCTTAGTTATTAGAAATAACACCAGTTTTAGTTTTAAAGTATATAAGAAACCCATAAATAACTTGTCATATATTCATTTTTACTCTAACCATGCTATACAAATTGAGATGTCAACATTTTCCAGTATGTATCTCAGAGCTCTTAGAATTTGTAGTCTGGAATGTTTAGAAGATGAGTTTAAAATTATTAATAAATTAAATAGGAGATACATTATGTTACACTTCATATTTTTTGGAACCTTGTAAAGATAAAGAAAAAAAAAAGACGTATTACAATCCAATCAGTATTAACAAAGAATTAAAGAATATTCTCTGTATACCATTTCATCCTAATATCATTCCTGCTGTATTCATTTTAAAAACTATTGATATTAACTTTTTATGTAAATATGATATTTTTAGAAATAAACTAAGAATAGCCCGCCACATTAAAACAATATTGTATATAGTATTCCTTGTAAAGAATGCAATAAGATTTATATTGGGCAAACTTCTAAGGAACTACAGGCAAGATGTTCTCAGCGCAAATGCGCCATATCAAAAGGATTAACAAATAATGACATTGCGGATCATTAATTTCCACTTGAGTTTTTACTTGAATAGTGTACCTGAAATTCTTATCAAAAAATATTCTATAATGTAGTTAATAAAATTTTGGCATGTAATTTTTCTAATCCTGTTCTGAAATTTGATGTTCCTAATTGACAATGTACGCTATAATTCCATTTACCCATTCTGACCTTCTTAGATACAAAGCTAAACAAATAATTGAAAAGGAGTTTGGTTTTTTAAAACTAAATTCTATTTCTATGAATCCACTTAAGATTGACGGTTTTTTTATCTAAGGACAAGCTACAGACTTTTATGAGGTCCAATATTATGAATAAATTCGAATGCCCAATATGGCTTGGTAATTATATTGGTTCATCGAAGTGAATGTTGCAGGTCCGTTATTACAGCCACTTGGGTTTGAGCTACAGAACTGGCTCACGTATTGCTAACCCTGAATTTTATAGCATTAGAAATCAAGCCTCTAAATGCAAGCTCAGTACTGTTAAGAAACATTTTTCCATTATTGGAACCACCAGACAATCTTCCTACTTAACGACCCTTGAGTCTTTGTTTATCAAACGTTATTCACCCTCCTTAAATACCAACGTGTCTTCTACTTTGCACTTTTGGCCAAAGTGTTTTCTGGGCACGCGAGTTTTTGGTCTCACTTTGTCTTTCCGTTTCTTGAAATGAGGTTATTTATTAGTTTATCTTCATTTGCATTGGTTTAAAGACTATAATTACTGTTCTTAATTTAGCGTGTATTTTGAATTGATAATTTATTTCTTATTTTTTGTATTTTACAGACCGATGATGTGTTTAAGTAACACGAGAGGTTTCTTATAATAAAGAATATAACAATACTAATAACATGAAATACCGCTTTACCGAAAACAGATTCTACATTACTAAAGAAAACTCAAATGATATTTGCTTACCGCAGAGATGAAAAATGCCCATAATTGTGTATTGCAATAAAAGAATACGATCATTATTCCAATGTGGACAGCAAGGATAACCAGCACCGCCTGAAAGAAAAACTTCGTAAACATTAATTCTATACAACATTTAACTATTATCTCCGTTGGGTTTGTAAAAACAATGGGTACTACAGTCATAACATTTTCTTAGGTGCTCATTAATGTGAGTAAATATCAGTTTTGAAAAATCCTAATAAGTGAAGTCACTTCATACCACAGTTTTCACCTACTTGTTCTTGTTTTTTTGTTTCCCTTTCTTGGTCAAAATCCTATCATGTACCTGGTGATGTAAGTGATATGCTTCAAAAATTTTAATCTTAATCATCATCTTGACCATTGTTCAAAGTAACAGTTGTTCACATCACCCATGTTTCTGGAGTCTTTCCCTTATCCGGACATACCTTATGCTCCCTAGTCAGCTGCTCTGTCATACCTTCAGCACTGCACCTAAAAACGTAGCATCACCTTTACATTCTTTACCATTTAATTGCTCTTGACCACAGAAATATTCTCAGATTCACAATATCTGTTTCCTCTCAAGTATCTCTTTAGCTTTGAATCCTTCTAATAATCATCTACTAATTTCATGACTTGCCATGATTTTCATTCTTATTTTCTTCTTGACTACCCTACCCCTTCTATGTACGCGTTGCTAATCTACTCTTTGCAGATGACATTGTCATCCAACAACTTTGTTCCCTCCTCCATCCTCATACAACTACAAAATATAATCCTTTCTGAATTTAAGACCGAATCCTCATAAATTTGCTCTTCAGTTAGACTAGTAAATAAAGTCCAGACATCAGGTGCTAATGATCTTAGTACTCTTTCCTCTTTTTTCCACTTACGAGGTGAAACTACAAAGGGATTCAGAGCCGATGATGAACCACGGTTTTTCGGCACCAACTTTATATCAAAGCACCGGACAAAGGTGGCAGTTGGTAAGTATATATTCTATAACCATACCTAAATTTTGCAAGTATTATTGAATACCTAACTTCAATAGTTTGATATTTATAGAGTAAAAACTTGAGAGAAGTACATTTGGCAACGTGGGGGACACGCCTAAATCGCCTTGAAGGAGCCGATAGGGTATAGTAAACATGGTGATCGAGCAAACAAATTGAAATTCTGACAGAATTAAGCTACCTCAATGAATTACCGAAATAAATTGGTATGAATATTTTTGCACAGGAATATTTTATAGTATGTCATTTCAATAAATATTTTTATCTACTTCTTAAAATTCAACATGCTACAAATAAAAAATTAATTTGATCACTTTTTTCTTTGTTTTCCATGTTTTGATTTTATTTTGCAAATTGTCTTTGCACTGGATAGTCCTTGCCCTGAATTGTCATGCGCAGAATTGTCTCTAAGCTGAATTGTTATGCACTAAATTGTCTTTAGACTGAATTGTCATATGCTGAATTGTGGGCGCAGAATTGTCGGTGCTGAATTGGCCTGTGCGGAATTGTCGGTGCTTCCATCTCTGACCATTTGAAAGTTCCTCAGACTAAGCATTAAGTCCTTGATGGAGGGTCTTTATTACATGAGTTATTACAGCAGTTATGGTGTAATAGCTAAATTATGTGCAGATTTCGCTATTCGACATTGAGGGACGGCAACAGCAGTTTTTGATGGATACAATGGGGGTTCTGTCAATCAAAGACAACACTCACCAATGGCGTTTAGGGCAGAAAGATCACCCTGTGGTTAGCTTCACTACCGAGACAATGGTTGTTGGTGAGGAGGAGGATTTTTTGTCAAGGAATAGCAACAAGCAAGGCCTAATTGATCTGATCAGTGTGAACTAAGGGAAGGAGGATGCCAAGTCAACAACTCACCTGATGATGCCAACTTTTACATTGCTAAGGCTGCAGTTAAAGCATCCCATTACCATGCCACTACTTTGATAGGTAGGACACAGACCTAATTCTGTTCCTTTTCTACGCACAGCCTGAGAATAAGGAACTTTATTTCTGATCAGTTAAGTCGTCTGCTACAACAGTGTAACGTATCAACAGTCTTAAGTCAGCCCTTGGAGATAAATTATGCTCCCAGTTGCTTTTCATTCATGTCTACCCCTAACTGTATCTTCCACCAAATTTCACTCTCTTAGAGTATAATACCAAATAATGGTATGGACTGGGAAATGTGCTAAACTTGGGTTGGAAGTCAGTGGACACTCAATTGACCAGTTATGTCTGATATGAGTGCTGCCCCAGACAAGCTTTTAAAAATGATTCACTGCAATTGTAAAACTGCCTTGCCTGTGGAACACGTTCCATGATGTAGCTGCAGAGTGTATCGGTTACCATATATACCTGCATGGACAATGCCAGTTACAATCATGTGACAATCTATACAACCAAGTTGCATTCATTGAAGAGGAGGATAATGAGCAGCAAGAGTAATATACTGTATTTGACAAATTTATATATTTTAAATAACAATAGGAGTTTTTGAGTTATTGAATGCGGAGTTACTGTAACAACTAAAACAATAGTTTGATTCTAAGTGAGGCATACTTAAATTGTATGTAAACTATATGGCAAATTACATATAGCTTACAGGAATTTTAATTTTTTCTATATTCAAGGATATTCTTGTATGCCAAGGACCATTTTAGATGTCTTGGATTTCATGATTATATGACAATCAAATGACTATTTCACTACTTCCATTGCATTCCTTGACCCTCAAAACCTAGCTATAGACATCATGTACACCATTCTATGGCAAACAATAAGGAAGTTAAAGGCATTTAAATGTATTGGTGGCCATCCTCGACGCCATCTTGTATTTCATGATGAAGTGATGATTAAAAGATATCAAAGTTTTCATTGTATTCCTTGACCACCAAAACCAAGGTATAGACATCATATTTATCATTCTAGGGCAAATATTAAGGAAGCCAAGTGCATTTTAATGTACTGGCCGCCATCTTGGGCGTCATCTTGGATTTGACAACTTTTCGGCACTTTGAGTTTGATAGATTTTTCGTATGTTATTCTCCACATCAAACAGAACCAAAGATGGTCGAAAAGCCTTTTCTAGCAATTATTTTAGGTTTAAACCCTACATTTACTCTACTATTCCTCTTCATGTTAATCTAAAGGGAGCTCTTCAGTGTCAGTATAAGCATTCCGCTGGTGGTGTCTTAGATGCACCGGGGAATATTCTTAGAAAAGCATGATTAACTATATCCAACTCCTTAAGTTTTTTTGCACTTGCTGAAGAGTAGACTTGGTAACCATACTCAAGCTTAGATCATCATAACAAGTCATATAACCATAAAAGTGACCCCTTATCAGCACCCCAGTTAAAACCTGAAACTAATTTTAAAATGTTAATGGATTTCTTTACCTTAGTTTTCAAGGAGTCAGATCGACTAGCCCATGTTAGCTTCTTGTAAAAAAATCATGCCTAAAAACTTCACCTCCTCCTCAAAGGGTTTCCTTTTGAGTACTTCTAGTAAATGAACTGCCACAGTTTTGGAAAGTGTAGAATCGAAAGCCGTTTTCATCAGCCTCATTACTGATTGAATTAACTGAATTTTGCAAGAAATGACAAGCTGCAATAGCATCATAACTTGTGACGCACACACTCACACATACACACACACACACACACACACACACACACATATATATTAAAAATATATCATATATATATATGATATATATAATATACACACATCTACAAACACAGATGCCTTTACTGTAGGTGCAACACATTCAACAATGCTATTTATAGCCACAGCCAATAAGATGACACTCAATACACTGACATGTGGGAGGCCTTCTTCCGGTTCAAAAGCATTAGACAAGGTATTTCTAATTCTAACTTTAATATGCCCTCCGATTCTAACTTTAATATGCTCCTCTTCCGGCTCAAAAGCATTAGACGAAGTATTTCCAATTCTAAATTTAATATATCTGTCACTTAGAAATGAGCTGATGAAATTTTACATATTACCTCGTATGCCCATTCCATGAAGTAGTGTCATAGGCTTTTTCGAGATCGAAGAAGACTCCAATAATCTGATAGTGTTTTAAGAAACATTGTTGAATTTGGGATGATAGTCTTCGCAGTGAGTCCAGAGTGGAACGATTTCTCCTATAGCCAAACTGGACAGACGATGACAAATCACTTTTCTCCAGATGCCACATTAGCCTGAAATTTGCCATTTTTTTAAAAGCAATTTGCATACACAACTTGTAAAGAGATATTGGCTAATAGCTTGTAGGAAGATGTGGACCTTTCGATGGTTTCTTAACATGGTTCCTTAATGGGGACAACAACTGCAATCTCCCAAGAAGGGAGAAGAATACCAATTCCCAATATTTTGTTAAAGATTTTAAAAAGATGAGATTTTGCTGAATCTGGAAGATTTTGAAGCATGCTATAAAGAATGTTATCACTCCTGGGAATGTCAGTTCAAATGATGATAGAGCATCCCTTAATTCCGTTAAAGTTAACTTAGCATTATAAGTTTCATTATTTCCAGAATTTAAATTAAAGGAAATGGTTGAATTACTAATACTAACCGACCAACCAAGTGCGCTGTCTGGGATAACTCTGAATGGCAACCAATAGATTCTCTCTCTTTCCCTCTCTCTCTCTCTCTCTCTCCAACCTTCTCTGTTCCTTACCCTCTTTCTTCTCCCTAACACACCATCTATTTTCCCTCTCTCTCTTCCTCTCCCTCTTACTCTCTCTGTCACACCCTGCCCAACCCCGACCCCCTTTGGTGCCATTGATGTCTTATCCCAACGGTATTCGATAGTAAGTCATATTTAGTAAGTATACCGAAAATCGCAAGTCATATTATTTACCACGTATACCGAAAATTAGGTATGATATGACGTTATTAAGTCTACGGGCTGAACCAGCCCCGTTTCGGGGAAGTCGCCCACACCCTTTGGCGCCTTTGGTGCTTTTTGTTGCTTGAAACCCCATTATAAGCCATCTTAGGGGTCCCCACTATAACACAGCCGTTTGGCCATGATTGAATGACAGACGGATGGGCAGACACAACGCCCATCATGGTAAGATTCTGGAACATTTCCTAGAATTCTTTATTTCAGAGAAATGCTCACTCAGTTTCCAGCAACTTCATCAGGCTTTGGCGACAAGGTCTCCATTGATTTTCAGACAAGGTGTTGGCAATAGAACGTATTTGCCACCTAGTATTCCTATCTTTTTCGAGATTAACCCTAATGGGGTCTTAGAATTTATGCTATTCATGTAAAAAAGACAGGATTCTCTTTTCACTTTTTAAAATATTTTCTCTGTTTTGCCATAGCTTGCTGGTAAATAGATTTTGCTGTTGCAGATTGACTGGAGTTGTGATGCCTGTAACATTCACTTGTAATTTTCCGTAAATTACCGCAGGCTTTATTCCACCTTTGGACTTGGGTATTGAGTTTTATGCACTATTCAATATTTCAGAGGCAAAGTACTCAAAGGACTAAAATTCCTGGGATAGGTTAATACCTTCTTGAAATTTGACACAATCTGCTTCAATCTCCTTCCATTTAACATGAAAATTCGAGGGGACATTTCTCACAAAATTCAGATGAACAGGAGAGTGATCACTGTCATATAGAAATTTATCTGCAGATAGCTCCATCATTAAAAAGTGTAAGATCAGATTATTAACAAAATGAGCCTACCCTCTGTGAGAGTTAAAATCACCAATTAGTAATAAAGGAGGAGGAAGTTATCTAATTAAACTTTGAATGTCACTAACAGTGAACCTACATCTCGGGGTGGAAGGCGAAGAGAACAATGTGATTCTATGGTCAAAAGTAGCCAGGATAGCAATGAAATATTGCAGTTTAGTAATTCTAATTATTGCAACACCATCTCCTAATTTAGTTTGTTGGAGGCATACAACCCCTGGATTATGCTCATGCAGTAATACTTTCAGAATTTCTGAAAGAGTCCTTAGTCCATTATATATAGTAAAATGTCCAGATTGAGTTTTTAGTGCTAGGATCTGCCAAGGGCAATTCCACTGTACTATATGATTTTTTAATTTTTTTTTTCTTATGGGGCTTTATAGGTGTTCTTTAGATTGTCTTTAGATATGTGGCTTATGAATAGCTCCATTATGTTTTTTTTTTATCGGCTTGATACGGAGCACAGTGGACTTCACCTGCTATTTTCCTTTTATCCAAGGAACTCATTGTTGACCCACTCTTGACACACTTTTTATGGGATTGGGGAATTTCCCTCTTTTCAGCAGGTGGAGGAGAGGATGAAAGAGTTCTTACTAACTTTGGAACTTTTGTGTGTTCTTGTACCATTTATTTGGGAAAGGTTTCATGCTGCATGAGAGATGGGAGAGACAGAAGGACGTTCTCATCAATTGGAGATGATTCTACTGTATAAGTAGGCACATCTTCCTTAAGGAGGGGTGCTTCAACCCTAGCAGGCTGAACACCTAGGCCAGATGACTGGGTCTTTTTTTCTCAAACATTTTGCACACACAACTTGTAAGAGATATTGGCTGATATCTTGTAGGAAGATGTGGATCTTTCAACTCCAATGCTTATTGTCACTAGTCATAAAGATTGGAAGAAAAAATTAATCCCTGAAACCTTACAAAGATACTGTCAGCCTTTCATGGAGTTTATTTATCCACCAATGGCACAAGTGACAACAGACTCCCAAATGACACCACAACCCTACCACAGGGGATGTCACAATATGTAGAGTGGCCAAAGTGTAAGCCAAATCCACTTGCTAGGAATGAGAGTATTACAAGAATCTAATCATCCCCACCCTAATCATGTTATGGGCAAACTGGATAGACTGCCAAGAGTCCTATTCCCAGATCCAGACCCCTCTGGAATCCATGGCCCAGCCCCAAAGAATAGTTCTGCTCTTGATCTATCCTTCTGTCTCTTCCAGGTCCAAACATTATCGGGTAGTTGATGGTCCTACATAGTTCCCAGTCAGAGCTATGATATCTTTTCCACTTTATCAGGTCCAATAGATTTCAGCAAAGGTGGAAAATTAAAATAAATTAATCTAATGAAACATACAATGATATATGGGGCTCCTGGACCCAAACCTGGGTACAAATTCCTGGAGATCAAGAACTCCCTCACCATGTCAAGGTGGTCCGAAGTTGAGGGGGGGCAATTGTTAGGAGCGAGTGGAAAATAAAATGGAAGAAACGGAGTATGAATGGAAGTTGAGTTAAAATTATGAAAGGGGTTGGAGGTAGGTGGCAAAGGGACGTTCCAAAGAACATTAAGTAATGCCTACAGTGCACGGTGGGAGATGCACTGATGGGACTACCCTCCTATTGGATCAAGAGATAGCTTTCTTTTTAGTGTATTTCAATCTGGAGGATTTTTTTTTCTAGCACAGTAGTTGTCTTGTTGTCTTGGTTTCTGAAGTTCTCTAGTAGCCATCAAGTTAAAAGCTAAATTTATATGAATTCATCATTGCCTAGGAAACAAGTGACTCAATGCATGTCCACTGTAATACCCTCTATTTGTTGGTACATAGCCTTTAGGGCAGAAAAAAGGTATATATATCATACAAATCCAGGTTATGTTCAGAAATGAAATCTCAGGGAACTGGACAAATTTGTTTACAATGAATTGGATGGTCGAGGGTCAAGAGATTCACGAAGATTAAGATAGCTCTTTGCCAGACTAGTATTTCAGAGGATCTCCAGGTATTTAGGGGTATGTAAAAATGCCTTTCAGATTTTGGAATCCATATTTAGGGCAGGTTCTTTGTCACTGGTGAGGATTAGACCAACATTTTTGTTTTACGAGATGCGAAGTTGTTAGAAAGGATGCCACCCTTCTTATTTGAATATTTATCTTCCTGAAGGAAGATGTTAGTGGTTGTCTCATATGATAGTCTTTATGTTGCTAAATCTATTTGGTAGCCGCCTGATAAAAACATTTTAACTATGAGGAATTTACAAAGAAAAAAAAAATAAATAGAAGCTTCGCAAGCAACCATGGAAGCTTGAAGTCCCACATGTGTTTGGGTCATAGACTACTTGAAAAGAGGATACCAACTCTGCTGATCGGGTCCTCAAGGTCAGATCCCAAACGGGAATAGCGTCCGCTTAAATAAACGCTCTTACATTAATTTCTTTGTTGTTATTTGCTTAAGTTTTTTTCTATATGAAATTTGATTTCCAAAAAAAAGTTAAGTCTTTTATCACTGTTTTATATCAAACACCATTTAGATATTATTTTGCTATCAAAGCTCAGGGTAAAACAAATCTTGATTTTTTTTTCTTTTACTCTAATTCTAATACATGAAATCGGTACAATTATCAAATAAAGATGCAATATTTCTTTCATATAAGAGGAATAAAAATGATACCAATATAGGTAAAAATATCAATAAAAGAAATGAATAATCGGTGATATGGCAGGGCTTCATAAATATATGTAGTAATTTTGTTCCAAGATGTAAGGAGAAATAAATAAGTGCAAAACACTATGGAAAAATAAAACAAACATCTAAATTCACATTTTCAGTTACCCAATAATCTTAATTTGAAAGCTTTTTTCGTTGTCTTAAGCAACCTAGTTCATTCTCTCGGTCGCAATTGTTTAAAACATATGCCTTGGACTGCATACTTTTGAGAGATTGACAAATTCTTGTTTTTTGCTTGAAGTGTTACCTTCACTTGCATCTGTTACCCCATTATTTATGAACAAGATAACCAGCAATAAACTGGATCTGAGGAATCAAGTAATTCTACAGGGCTGCAAGTACGATTTAGTTCCTCTAAAAATTTACTTGAAATGTTACCTTCACTTGCATCTGTTACCTCGTATTGATGAACAAATTAAAATAAACCTTTTGTTTCAATGGATCTGAGGAATCCAGCAATTCTACAGTGTTGCAAGTTCCAAACTTGAAACACTGTAGAATTACTTGATTCCTCAGATCCAATGAAACAAAAGGTTTATTTTATTGCTGGTTATCTTGTTCATAAATAATGGGGTAACAGATGCAAGCGAAGGTAACATTTCAAGTACATTTTTAGAGGAACTAAATCGTTTTGGTTTTTGTGTTCCTTCACTTGACATAGTGTTCTTAGTTCATAGTGCATCCCATTTGTTTGAGAAATTAAGTGAGCCGATAAAATATTGTGGAAATTACACGGCTAAGCTTTTTTGGCAAAAAACAAGAGTGCTTGTCAATCTCTCAAAAATATTTTGTTTAAGGCATATGTTTTAAACAATTCCAATCGAGAGAATGAACTAGGTTATGGGTAACTGAAAATATGAATTTAGATTTTTTTCCATTGCAATTTTGCGCCGATTTATTTCTCCTTATATCTTGGAACTAAAATACTACGCAAATTTATCAATCAAGCTTTGCTACATCCACGATTGTTTTTTTTTTCTTGTAATTGATATTTTTTCCCATATTGGTATCACATTTTTATCCTTCTTATATAAAAATATATTGCATCGTTACTTAATAACAGTGCTGATTTCATGTATTAAAATTAAAGTTAAAGAAAAAAATATTTTTTTTTTACCGTAAGCAATGTTAAAACCTCAAACTAGAATAAGATCACCTCATTAGGTTTTCAGACTAAGTTTGGGAACGACCTCGAAAGCACCTCCATTTTTCCCGTTTAAAATCTGGCCTGGCAAACTAAACTTGCCCGTAAATGTTTTAACCTAGTTTTCTTCTACAGGACTGCATCAGACATTATCTCTGCTCAAAAATTCCCTGCTATGAGATACCCACAGCCAGAACCATTAAAAAAAAATTAGCTTTCTGAAAATTTAGTTAGAATAGCAGGATAGGTAATGATATGCAATTCGTTCAAATTTTGTGAAACTTGCTTCCCTGTATGTAACGTCATTGCTGCCAGATCTTTTGTTTTATTTAGCGGGGCAGCTCTGCCACTCTTAAATAACCCCATATAATATGAATATTAGCTGGTTAGCTTATAAAATGAAAAATGTTGCAAACTGTGAATAGTACCCAGTATAGAGAAAGATCAATACCAGAACTTCAATGGTGGTAGATCCCTGGCCGAAGAGTTTCAAGTAAACCTCGCCACCTTTTTAAGAAATCCTTATCCCAGGCATTCTTTATGCCAACAAACCAGATTTATCAAACCTTTTCGACAACTATTGCTCTGTCAAATTTCCATTTTTTGTCGCCTTCACATTGAATTACAGGCATGAAATAAGGTTTCTATTACTACTGCAAATGCAACTTGTGGAAATTAATACGTATAATCTAAAATTAGAAGGAATATCATTTAACCTCTCACCTGCCATTTTTGAGAATAGCTCATGATGACGTAAGTTTCTCTCTTGGGGATGCCAAGAAAAATCAAATAAACCCACGCTATCTGAAATCAATGAAACTATTTTCAGTTGTTATAAACTAAAAAGTCACATTAGCTGGAGATAGTAGACAGCTGTAGACAAGGTATTTATTCATATGCCGCTAATTTATCAAGAAACTGGTTAAATAGGAAAAAAACTATCAATATATAACCATCCTTTTAAAACCTCTAGTTCAGCTGCATATGTAACTGCGGTCTAAATAACATAAAATTTGTACATTTAAAATATTCAAGAATTTTTATTTGTAACACTATTTCCGTAACCTGATTAAACATGAAAATTATACAAACGATTAAGGAAACCACAAGAACATCCCAACTTAGCTAATTCTCAGATTACTGGAATAAAAAGGACTTCTTCTTACACAGGAAATTCATTTCGATCTCTTTCATACTATTTCATCCAAAAAATTGCAAAACAGACGAGTTAAGCAATTTTTATCAGGTTATTTGCAAAATCTGAATGTGGATAAATTTAAAACAAGAGCGCATATTTTAAATACATATACCGACGTTACCGATCAATCCCTTTTCGGTCAAGTGAAATGGGAAAACTGACATCCCAGCTCGTTATTTCACCCCACTCCAACCACTACAGGCGTTACCCTTTCTTTACCCCGCAGCAATGACTTTGAAAGGTGCATGACATCAAGCAGTTTGGCTGTAGTGAGACTTTGATGGTCATAAACCATAAATATCAGATTCTTCTTC
>NC_061088.1:43491565-43504065 GCF_015104395.2 Macrobrachium nipponense | reverse complement strand
TAAAACATAACTCAGGAATCCTGTGCAGACTGACATTTATACTGGTGACGCCTTTGAGTAACCTGGTACATACAACATGCTTCCCAGCCATACCCTACTCAGCCACTAATTACTAATTTTAATGCTTTACTCTGTTTTTTTTCGCTCAAAAGCTCTTTATCGCTCTCCAGATTGGTAGACAAGAGAATCATGGTGACTTATGGATTAAATATGGCCATGCCTACTGAAACAAAACCACAAACAGTCTAAATACAGTATTTTACATTTGGCTAACTGTCTTGATTCCATGAAAATATAGTTTCTACAGTAAAATAGCTATGAAATTTTTTTCACACCAATACCTGGTAAACTAGTGGAATATACTGTGTTATGAGGGAACACCTACTGTTTAGAAATAATCATGTAAATGTTAAAGCACGTTTGAAATATCATCCAATGAAAATTACAAACGTGTATGTTAAATCTCTGTCTGCCCCCGATAACTACTGCACCATCTGTCTGGTTCAGAAGAGCAGAGGTCTACAGTTCCTCCTCTGAAATATCTTGACCTTGAAGATAAAGAGAGACTATGCCTCAGTGTGATCCTTGACACACCTTCCCCACATTGCTTTACTGGCTGGACTGGCAGGGAAGAGGATCAGCCACGAAGAAATCCACCAGTTACTTATCAGTGATCTTTTTGCAGTTGCCTGCCCAAGCCAGACAAGCCCTCAGACCCATCCTCAACACACCACTGAGAAAACACTTTAGCATAGGCATCCTGAGACAACTCAAATTTCTCCTCACACTACCAGAGCTCGACACAAATTGCAGGACACAGGAAGCTGTCTTAGCCAGTGAAATTTGGTTACTGTCTCCCATCTCACATCTGTACCTTCCCTCCTAATGCCAAAAGTACACCCATGGCAGATCTTTTGAAGAAGGCAAATGGGTTGCTTGAGACCTCCAAGGCCCTGGCAACTTACTACCCATGGAATACATGAAGCCAGACAAGACAACGCCATGTGCAGATAGCCTCAAAACCTGACATGAGGAGTCCCTATCCACCTGCACTAAATTTTTACTGCTATAATTATAGAAGACTGCCAGGAACTTTGCCTCAGGAGGCGATTGGATTAAAGATAAGCAAATAATGGTAGCTAACACATTGCCAACAGATGCCGGACACAAACAGGTATATGATTACACCTCTGGAAAGAGGTTCTACTTAGATATCCAAATCAATATTACTAGCACTGAAAGATGACTAGCAGCGCCCACCTGACAACAGCTGCACCTTGTGGCTGCCAACAGCTTCCAGATAAAATGGTATAGCTGTCTGAAGCTCACCTTCCACATAATGGGAAGAAAATAAACGTGGGGTTTCATCATTACCAATGTCTTGACACTCTACTTTGTAGCAGAGTTCCTTGGGCACTATATTCTTTTTGTGGTCATTGCTCCTTCCAAAAGGGGTCCCCCCTCTCCACGGCCCCCAAGCAATTGTCTATCTCATTGGGAGGACCAATGAACACTGTAGGTAGGTGTCAAGATATATGGGGTTCTGTTCTTGCATGCATGGGTTTGCAATTCAGTCAACAATTATATACAGGCTACGCCATAGTCTAACTCCTTTTACCTACAGGCTACCATGGTTTTATTACCATGAGTATATTTTTATACAGTAACTTTCTTATCATTCTTTACAATAATGCTCTAAATTGATTTGGTTTACAATTACACTTAAGGATTGCGTCATTCCTAATGTGCTGTGGATTACTCTTATTATCTTGTTTTTAGCCAATGTCTTAAAAAGGTATTACTGAATTAATATTCTGTTTTACTGCAATAATCGATTTCCCGTTTCTTGCAGTATCATGAAAACCTTGTGTATGCATAGATACTTACCCCGTGTTTATATCTACAAGTGGCGTTTCATCAAGGATGACATCCTACGCAGAGACACTGTTGAACTTTTTTTTAAATTTTTTTTTGCAAGTTTAAACTAGTTATCATATTTATATACTTACAGCACGCATGAGAATATTCTATCAATGTTGATATATTTCATTTCACCGATTAATTTTCCATTTTACCTCAATGTTTTGCAACTTGCCTGCGTTTAACATCTACATTTCAGATGCTTCAATGTTACGTAAGCCAGTAATACTGCACTTACTTCACCCAAAATAAAATCAGTTTAACCTAATTTCAGTTGATTCTGATGAATAACGCATCACAGTAATTCTATACACTATTGGAAAGTATTTTACTATACTGATCTCTAGTTTGAACTTAACCAATTTCCGTTTCGTCATAATATTACAAAACGTTTTTACGATGTCTGCAAATCTTATCTTTTATTCTTCTTCTTTTATGAATGCATCAAAACTATTGATAAACTGTCTTACTGCCTCTTCTGTTGCATGAACGTTATACAAACAATCTTCTGTTGAAACTTTTGAAGCATCCAGTACTTGCGATGAATTCTTGCTGACAGTCAATCGCCTGCATGTTCCTTAATTTAGGGTCTGAATCCGACTTCTAGCCTCTGCCTGGATGGTAATAAAGCTGAATGGTGTTCGTTTTTCGATCCGGTCTTCTATCCAGACCATTAATAGTGACGCACTTGCGGTTGCTTCATAATTACAGTAGAGTTCACTGAAGCAAAACATATTCATAGCTTGAAGTACGCATTCTTGACCCTTGAGAACTGCCAACACAGTTGAACATGACGTTCCAAGTCACGCGCTATTATGCTTATTCTTTTCCCTCCTGATTAATCACATTCAACTTTTAATTCCGAATGATATCCTTTCTTGTCTTCTTGGCTGACCAATTGTTGATGATGAAGGTGCCTTTTATGTCAACATTTTGCGGCTGAATAAAAACTGACAGCTTTTGTTCTCAGGACAGAGCTTTAAGAAAAGACACATGAAAGCACATGTGCGCATGCACATGCACGCTAGGAGGGCCACAAACTATCTAATATATTTCACATTTGATCATACAGCTGGTTCACAATTAAATATCATCATACAAGAGATCTTTAGCAAAACATATTAAATGGCCGAATATCAAACTTAGTCAATCGAAGAACATAGACAAATGTTTGAACGCTTGGCTTGCTTTACACGCATAGCTGGGGATGCTACTCTTAACTGCTATTTGCTGCGTGATTTTGTGTAAATTATAATTTTTTATTCTTATTTTCTTACATTTTTTTTTGCTTCTCTCGTAAATGAGGATTGTCGTAAATTGCACTTATCACGAGTCGATGCCGATCCGTGCTTAAGAAACTCTCCCAGCATGCTGGCACAGAACACAGCCCTGACACCAACGGCACAGCAGAAAAAGCCCATCACCCCTCTAGGCAGTACCCATAGCCAGGTGCAACAACTGAAATTGCATTTGGCTAACCATACTGTGTGTTGCCCAGATTCTTCCTTGCAGCGATGCCAGTTACCTGATGAAGAACTACAATGACTTCTAAACTGTTGGAAGATTCTGACCTATTTCCAAACATACAGCGACTAAAAAACATTTATTCCATTTCAACTGAGCACATGCCACTTTGTATTCGTTAGAAATGACGCCCACAAGCTTCCCTTAACTTCACTATGTGGAGACCTATATGCAGTCACAAAGAATAACGGCTCCTTTAATCAAAATATTCATTCACAGCAACTAGAAAGGGGGATAAGTGGAGAGGCTGAATTGGCCTATCCGGGGAATGGGGACGTCCACTCCCCATTGCACTTTCTAGGTTTAAACTGCAAATCCAACTGCTGACTACCACGTCAGACTTGCAAGAGTGATAAAAAAATGTTTGCAAAATTCATTCAGGGGTCAACAGACGTGGTTTACGTGAAACCATTCTATGAACAAATATGGCAACCACCAGACAGTAACAACGAATACATATAAAAAAAAATGCAAGTGACCAATACATACACCTTTAAGATGTTCAACAAAACTCTACATACTATTCCTCAGCAATCGCATGTGAAAGCTTAAAAGTATTTATTTTTTAGTTTCCAAATTTCTCACCACATTTACCCTAAGCCATTGTGGAAATTAAATTCGATATACAAAACTAGGATTTATTAGGCAAGTTTAACAACACAAGAGTAAAATCAAATTATAGAAAATGGATTTAAACTAATTAAGCATTGTCTGGAATCAAAGTCATTAATTACATAGCAAACATAACATGAAAGGATTCATTTCTGTTCCGCCCACCAAGTCTCAAATCCAACCCCGATTTCTCTTCAGTCTGGCACACATCTCTCTCAAAGTCATTTCTGTCACAAGTTTAATTTCACATGACCACTTCCCACATCCACCATTTTAAATGCTCGTTACACAGGAGCACATCTCCCCCAATTATTCATGGGTCCATTGAAACATTCTGTTGAAGAACGAATTCCTCAAATCAATAATAAAGACAAAAGTAAATGGGGATAGAATCATAACATTTCAAACATGTAGAAAACGATGGTAAACAAAGGCATCTGAAATAAATCACTTCTATAGTTATGGCAACACTTCTGCAGAGGGAAACTCGGTTCCCAAAAGTTCCAAAATACGACCAGCCACTTCACATTGTACAAGAGAATGAAAGCCTCTTCGCTAGAGGCCTCGCACCTTACCAATTTTGTAACCAACATCTAAATACACAAATCCGATTTTATCTGTACTAAAAGATTCCACGGAAATTTCCAGGTTAATGTTCGATCACACACTGACTTGATTTCCGATCCCATGTCATTCGTTTCTAAGTGCACATTACACTGAATAATCCATATTCCCCAGTGCCAGGTTGTGCCTGCACACCACTGAGTAAGCATTTAAGAACATATTAAGCATTCGTGTATTACAAATATCAACACCTATATGTTTAATATATATACCCCTTTGCCCTTTTCGATTTTTTGTGTCGCAGTGTTTATTCATGCATCATAGAGCAGAAGCCAGCAGGGGTCAGGGTAGCTGAAAAGCAAAAGAATTTTTTCTAATGTTACATTACTGTATGCAAATTTAGGGTCAATGAAATGAAAGTCTGCCGGGTACCTGGCGGTGGGTGTGGCTGTAGGACCTGTAAGAATTGCCTGTAAAAATGGCCTTGGTCAGCTCAGAATCAAAACGTTCGAAACCTGCACCAAAATGTTCCTTATGATTCAAACTATCAAGAATTGCCAATGCCAGATATTTTTGGCCTAGATTAGCTGGAGTACGAAAGAAATGAACTGGAATATGTCCAGCATAGTCACAGGTATCTTGAATTGGCATTGCTAGATATTTTCATTGGTAGGGTATCCCCACCTGACACGCCCAAAAGACCACACCCTCTAGGTAACCTAGATCAGCCGAAAAGAGAAAGAATCGATTACAACTCCATAATGTTAAGCAGATTCACAGGCACCATGAATTGGGATTGCCAGACATTTTCATTGGTGGGGTACCCCCACCAGACACATGTAAAGGACAGCACCCTATAGCTGATCTAGATCAGACGAAAAGTCAAAGAACTGACACTAATTCCAAACTGTTTAAAAGACCTCCGTGCATTATAAATTGGTACTACCAGACATTTTTATCGGTGAAATACCCCCGCCAGACACGTCAAACACACTATGGCTGACCTAGCTGTATGGTCATTGATATTTAACAGAAATTGAAGATCTAAACAAGCTTTCTTTCAGAGAATGCAGAAAACTCATTTGGGTCAGACTCACACAAAGCACTAAACCCTATGGCTGATCTAGATCAGCCAAAATGTGAAAGATCTTCAACTTTAAAATACCCTCCATCTCATCTGGTGTCATAATTTGTCGTACCAGACATTTCCATAGGGTACCCAGGACTCTAGACAAATGAACCATGCTAAATATATGAAACCAACTCCAAAGTGACTTCCACAAATAAAAATAAAAATATATTCTTCCAAAAAAATGAATAAATGATAATAATTAGCATAAATAGAACAAGTAAGGGTATCTTTTGCTAACAAACATGAAATCCCTGCAATGTATAATTACATCAAACCACTAGAAATTTGGAAAATATCAGTTATGATGCTTTAATAAATAAGCTAAAAGTCAGATATCCAGATGCTACATAGGACATTGCCACCAAGAAAATAAACATTAGAAGTGCATCCCGGAATGATATTACGAATCCAGATAAAAATGTTGCAGAAAAAAAAGTTACAAGGAAAGTTGTCACAGGAAAAAAAGTGTCACATTAATCTTTCATAGTGAAACCCAAGGGTAAATCTTAACTCGGTATGTATCCATGTATCCACTTTTGCCAAGGCGTGCTTAGTACACGCCCATATGCGATTGCTGTAAAAACAAACAAAAGACTGTAAATATCATAAAAATAATGACCACCAAGAAGTATTGTGAATTTTCCCCCCGAGACCATATTACTGGTCACCATGTGGCTTTTTCCTATGACTTTTTTCTTAGCCAAAATTGTGACTTTTTCTGCAACATTTTTTCCTCTGACTTTATAACTGGTCACCAATATTCCTAAGACCTGAGGAGATATCGCCACACTCAACTTTAGGTCCTCATAAAATCTCCCCGTCACTAAATACGTAAGTTTGGCGGTCTGTCTATCGGCAGGAGATATATTTTGCCTTATACAAATGTCTGATTTCTTGACCTAAGGTGTTATTAATGACAGTAGTTCCCTAAATTTATCCTTGCCCATCCTCAAATCATTATACCAATCACCTGGAAGACATTTGAGTTCATTTATGAGTGATACTTGAGAAAACTTTTCTTTTAAGCAACCAGTCTTTTGTCCAACATCTCTTTCTATTCTGAGCACGGTTCTTTAATTTGACGCAAATTATAGCAAAAATTACCATAGCTTCCAGTTCGCTGTTGGAGAGTACCTCGGTCTTCCATTCTTCCACGTCCAAGAAGCAAATGAGCAATTTACTCAGAATGGGTTGTAGCGTCAATGGCCGTGTCATTTCTTTCGACGCTCCTGGGGGACACGTTTTTGAAGAGTCAGCATTTTGTTGACGCACTATTTATGTACCCATCAAAAAGACAATAGGATTGTGGTTTTTCTTGACAAGAGTAACATACTTGGATGCAATTTGTTCCTATGTTTCTCCCGTGGTCCATTTGATAAGATCCACCATAAAAAACAAAACATTTATTATCAGGAATTGGCTCAGTTTGACTTGAAGTTCATTTTGCCATGGCATCTACAAGCTGAGGCTTAGTGGTACTTCGAGAAGTCCATTATTTGTGAACAGCGATGCTGGGTATACTGAAAGCTTGTTCTTCATGATTTCACTTAAGCTGACTTAGCATTACTGACTATCACAAGTAACTGCTGAAACAGCAGTGCTAGTCCTCGTCTGAACACTATTATCTCATTATTTATCTGAGCAAAGATTGGCATCCATACCTCATGCATGTGTTAAGCCTCCTAAGGACTTTATGGATTTCATAAGAACTTGATTAATAGCAGATCTTCTAATCTAATGAGAACAAACCAGACTCAAAAGTTGATCATAAAGTTTCTCATTCTTTTTTAGATCCACCAGGTCCTGGAGGAATAGATGTGCTGATTTTGAGTAGTTATGTTCAGAAGCAGCAGAAAAACGGCAGGATTCTTTGTAGTGCCCTGAAGTACAATGTTATAGTTAGCTAGTTCTTTGACCTCTGAGTGCAGACCGCAGGATATCCATCATCCCATTTACTAAACACATAATTTTCAATTTGGGTTCTGCTGTAGCTGATCTTTGACATCTCTGAGCCTTTCTTCAACTGCCACAATGTCTTCGTCTTGAGCCTCTTCTTCTGTCTGTTGATTGAGGAAAGTTATCAAACTTCTGTAATGTTCCATCTATTGTATTCTGGGTGCCCTTGTGTTCTGATGCTTTCTTGATCACTGAAGCATTCAAAGCAGCAGCAACTAGGAAGTGGCCATGTATGCTCGCTCATATGCCTTTCCAGCCAGCATATAACCGGTTGACAGTGTAAGGTCCATACACAAGCTCCAGGAATGTTCTCATTCCATTTCTTTCATGATGTGCCCCACAGTGCCCAAGAAATTCATTGGGGCTCCCAAGAAGTTCATTAAGGTATATAATGGCCGAGATTGAGAACAGTATATTGCAGTTGGTTTTCATGGCTGATGATATGTCTTGCCTTGAGCCACAGTGGTTGAAAATCTGAGGTTTGACCTCTGGCTTTGGAAATGCAAGGTTTGCCCTTTGACCCGTGAGGACATAGTGGGTCAAGGGTCAAATCGGACGCCAAATATAAATTCCTTGAGAACGTGGTTCCATTAGTAATCAATGAATTCATGTTAAAATGGATATTTGAGGATAATTAATCTCAAACAATGAGAACGTCTGCCATTTTGAATGTGGAATTGTGCAAATTAAAGATGGTCGACTGTGTCCTATTTTTTATTTTTTTACTGTGGCGTTCCTAAAGGTCTAAATATCACATTCATGCAACAGAACAAGCTATTGTAATTTGTTTGACTGAATCCAGCATTTTCATCTATTCAGCTCGGACTTAAAACTGGGTCTGTTTTCTTATTTGTGTTTCTTGTGTATAATAGTAAAGGAAAAAAATTATACCAAATTAAAAGTAAAATTTTCTTTGTAAAAGGACCGATTCTATAACATTTTACTGTGAAATTAGTAGTTTAGGAGATATTGAAGGAAATGTGAGACCAAAGTCAATGTTTTCACTTTCTTCCAAAATATCTATATTTCAAATTCGGGCTTGTTTGTGAAAAAAACTTGTTTTAGAGGGAAGTCTTATAGAAACAAACTTGTGAAGAATTCAATTTCTTTTTTTTATACCCTTTAACTCTTACTCAAAAGATGCACTCTTTTGGAATAAAAAAAGGGGGAAAATATGGAAAAATCTACCTTCCGAAAAGGTTATACGTGCGAATTACACAATTTCAAAAATCCGGTTTTGTCCCATTTTGGATAAGGTGTTCCTAAGGGCCTATATGGAACGTTCATGCAATAAAACAAACTATTGCGATTTGTTTTATTTAAAATGCTATTTCCCATGGACTAAGCCCTTTATTTATCATCTCTGAAGACCCCAGACAAGCAAATTGCGGGGACAAGATGTCAACCAACGAAGCTGTTAACTTAATTTCACCTAACTATAATTTCTTTCTTACTTTACAACAAACATACTGTTCCAGAAGGTGGGTGTGTGAAATACTCAAAATGTCCTTCAAGATCAGATAAAATACCGTAAATAAAAGAATCAGCAGGCTTTCCCCACTGAATATTGGATACTTAAGATGGGACCCATAAAAAGAAGAAGAAAAAAGTTGAAAGTTTGATGAAATTGACACATCAATAGCTTAGACTCTATTAATTAAACCAAGAGTGGTTTCTCCAGAAATATCATGACCATTCTTTTCTTTTGCTCTGATTTAAATGAACTTGGAATCTAAGTAGGCACATAATATTTCATTCAGTTCTCATTAACGATAGCTATATATAGGAGTTACATTTTAGTTTAAATGTCAAACATCTATTCTTATTTAAAAGCAATAAAAGTTGGTTGTAAGAGACCCATCTTTTCCAGGTCAGATATTGAAAGCGAAAATCAAATTTTAGAGCTAGGTCTCAGACTATGGTGGCTAGAGGTCACTTCATCATTTTGGTATGAAATATAGTATCAAGCTCCGAGGGTTCGGCAGCTGTTTTTAGAAATTGGAGTTATACCTCGACCTTTTTATCTCCTAACCCCTCCAACACCCTTTTCCTATTAGTCTCATTATCACCGATCAACAAACAAAATATTCAACTAGACCAACTGAAAAACTCGTGTCGGCTCATGTTCGTCAAAGTATACCCATCTCGTTGAGAGAGAGAGAGAGAGAGAGAGAGAGAGAGAGAGAGAGAGAGAGAGAGAGAGAGAAATTTGAAAATGTTTATCGAAATTCCTTCTACTTTCTCTTTCTCTCTCTCCCCCCACCCCCCTGAAAGCAATAACGTTAAAGCAGCAAACATGGCAAAATTACTGCTTAAGGCCAAAAATAACATTAGTTGATATAAGCCAGAACGTGACCGGATGGGAGGGAACGAGAATTTAGAGAGAGAAAGCAAAAGCGAAATCCACAAGTTTAACACCACATAAAATCACACTTGCGATTCTCTCGCCTTTCCTTATCCTAGGAAGCTATGCCATTATGTTGAGGCTGACTTGAAAATGCTTTCTTATCTTGAAAACGTAGAGAACAGAAAGAGGGAGTTATGGAAGGTTATCTCCTACAGTGCTCTCACTGAAGAAAATAAATGTTTGGATTGTTAACTTTGAAGTGCTTAGGATTCTGGTTTACCGTACGGAGATCTTACCTGAATAATCAGGTATATATAGATTGTATTAACTATTCTAAAGATAATATATATTGTACACACACACACACTATATATATATATATAATATATATATAATATATACACCATATATATATATATATATAAATATCCATATATTATATATATATATATATATATATATATACATATATAATATATATCTAATATATATATACAATATATATATATAATTATATATATATATATTATTATATAATAATAATTCACAATTTATATATTTACATTCATTTTATTATTTCTATAATAATTGTTTATAGTAATCCAAATTTTTATTTTTTACATTGTATATATCTATATATTACATATATATATATATATATAATATATATATATATATATATATATATATATATAAAATGATATATATATTGAAGATATAAGCCCCATAAAGCCTTTTATCTTCATATTCATACTATTGTATTACAATGAAAAAGACATTCATATATATATATATATATATATATATATATATATATAAATGTATATATATAAAATATTTATATATAAATGTATATATATTAAAATATTTATATATAAATGTATAAAAATAAAACATTTATATATAAATGTATATATATACCTATTTAAAATATATAAATGGATAAATTTAAAATATATAAATGCTATATATAGATATTTATAAAAAAGAATATATATATATATTTATATATATAAATGTATAATAAAAATATTTTATATATAAATGTATAAAATATTACATATTTTATACAAATATATATCATATATATATATATAATATATATATATATATAAAATAAAATTTATATATAAAATGCATATAAATAAATATTTAATATAATGTATACCTACATATACATACATATATATATATATATATATATATAATATATATATATATATATCTTTATAATTTAGATATATAGATATAGAATATATATATATATATATATATATATATATCTTTTATATCTATATATATATATATATATATATATATATATATATATATATAATACAAATTATTTATTTACGTAAATAAAAATAATATATATATAAAATAATGTAAATATACACAATTTAATAAATTTATATAAATATAAACAAGTATAACATACATTATATATATAGTATATATATATATATATATTATATATATATAATATATATATATATATATATATATATATATATATATATATATATATATATATATATATATATATATATATATCCGTAGAGTGGGGGAAGTGCGCACTGAAGTTAGTTATTTTATTTAACCGTTAAAAACAGGTTTACATTTTTTCTTTTTTCTTTAACACAGTTTGAATATGAGACAGAGTTTCCTGATTCAACTTTAGCAAGTGTTACCCAACTATCTCATTAAGAAAATAGCGACCAACATGGCTTAGTAAGGGAGAACAGAGGATTGAAGAAATTTAGGACGAAACGGTAGTTGGAATGCTAAGGGTTAGTTTCCCAACAATAAATTTCGCTAGCATGCTCTATTTATGCTCATTAATTATGTATATACTAAGGTAGATTAGGCTATAACATAAGTTGCTAGTCTAAGTATTTAATGAGTAGTGAGTCATGAATGAAGGGTGGGGGTGGGTAATTGCGCAAACTTTTCATGGGTAAAACGCGCACCACCTGCTGTTTTCATCACTAATCACCTACAAATTCGCTATCTTAAATGAATTGGTTTCACGCCTTAATAGCCTACCATAGTCAATTTTATTTCGAGCATAACAAAACAGAAAAAATCAAAGTCAATGCAATTTAAATCTCATGTTTTTTACCAAAAATGGTGTACACTACTTAGACCTAGCAACTTATAATTATAGCCTAATCTACCTTAGTATATACATAATTAATGAGCATAAATAGAGCATGCTAGCGAAATTTATTGTTAGGTAACTAACCTTAGGCATTCCAAACTTACTGCTATTTGGGTTCAGTGCTTGTCTAATCCCTCCCTACTTTACTGAAGACAAAGTTTACTTCATGGCTTCAGAAATGCCTGGCATGGTCGTGCGTTGAGAAATACATTACCTATAGTGTGTTTTACTTTTCTAAGATCGCTAGGTGGGCCCAGGTAGAAAAGGCAGATTGTACATATCTA
>NC_061088.1:43484065-43486565 GCF_015104395.2 Macrobrachium nipponense | reverse complement strand
AAGATTTCATCCCGGCCAGGCCACAAATACCTTGCTAATTTTTGGAAAGTTTTCCATTACCCCAAAATGGCCTGAAAGAAATTTGTTGTGAGCAAGATTCATTACCGATTCACGGAACTGGGACGGAACCACAATTTGTGCAATCTGAGAAGTCTTGCCCAGATCATCTGTCGAAGGACGACTAAAACTGTAAAGTAGACCCTTGGCTATACCAAACCGCGAGGTTTAGTCAAATCATTAATGTCTCCCAACTCAAAGTCAAATTCTTTTTCTGGGCTTTCAATAAAAGCCAATCTTGTCCCAATCAGGTTTCAAATCATTAATAATATACTACCTACCACTATCTACTGACCCGGGCCTTTCTACATACCTACTTCTAAACTACTAAGCATTTAAATCATCATCTACAACAAGTAGATCAGCAGCTTCTTGCCTGCGGCGGGTTGTTATGGGCTATGGGACATGCATTAATGGACAATATGGGAAATAATCTGACCCTTCACTATTGACCATATCATTGCCCCAAAATACCGTCAATCCCAGGAGATGGGGAGCTATCAACAACGGCCAACTCGGTAACCTTATCACATCCAGGAAAAACAACCTGACATCCACCCAACGGAGCAGAAACAACAAGTGTTCGGGAACCCTCCCAGAACAACATAATTCCCTGAATACTCTTTACACCTTTTAATAGGTATCCCTCAACACAAAGAGACCGAGCTGAACCAGTGTCCCTCAAGAACTTTACTTTGATAATCTTAGATCCAAGAACAATTTTACCTGGCCATACATATTTGTCAAAATTGAGTCACAACTGTTTTTTATTAGAAGTGTCACTACTACTATTATCTACCTTACTACTAACTACAGATTTTCCACTGGATTATCACAAGAACTGGACCTGTCAGAAATTAATGAAACTGGATTTTGGCCGTTTCTCTCAAGATATCGTCTACGGGCATTGCACTGGTTCTGGAAATGACCTGGCTTGTCACACCAAAAACAGGTTACTCTACGTCCAGTACCTCTGTTACCATTATTATAATTGTACCTTTGATTATTGCCGGAATTAGATGTACCTCTGTTAACAAAGACACGAGGGGGAGGAGACCCTCCTGAGACTCTACCAACATTCCTACCATCTGAAAAAGAATTAGCATTATTAATCTTAGGAATATTAGGAGTCGACGAAGGTGGTTCTCCCCTCCTTCCACTACTGTGGGCACGGGAAGAGGGATCATTTAAAACCCTGTACCCAAAGTTACCATGCCAGAGCGATGTCAACACATATTCATCTGCCAACTGAGCGGCGCTACTCAACTTCATAGCTTTGACCTCCTCAAGATGGATCCTCAACTCTTTGCTACATGCCTTTTTGAACTCTTCAAGGAGCAACAATTCCCGCAACGCTGCAAAAGACACCACTTGTCGCTTTTCAGCCAGTCGTCAAATTGTTCCTCCTTGACCCGAGCAAATTCTAACATAAGACTGTGAAGGATGTTTATTATTAATTCCTAAATTTGAGGCGATAGGCCTCGGGAACCAGATCATAGGATTTTAAAACCAGCGCTTTGACCTTATGATAGTCCCTGGCAATTCCCTCCTCCAAGGCATTGTACACCCGGATAGCCTTGCCCACCAGCCTACATTGTATTAAAACAGTCCACATTTCAGAGGGCCAAGACAACCGGGCGGCAACACGCTCAAAGGCTTTGAAAAATTCAGGGACATTGTTTTCATCAAAGACTGGCACCAATTTTAGTGCTGCACCTAAATTAAACCGTTCCTGGAACATACCTTTAGGGGAACTGACCAAATTGGCCCCCTGTAACCTAGCCATCTCTATATTCAACTTCACCATCTCTAACTCGTGACGCCTTACCCGCTCGTTCTCCTCAAATTCTATTTTCTTTAATTCAATTCGTTTACAAATTAATTTATATTCTACCTCCTCCTTAGATTCACCCGAAGTATGAACAGAAAGCCAGGGGTTCGACTGGCAAAGAATTAAGGGGCAAAAATGGATTATCGACATATTAGCCTTAGGTATATTCGAGGGACCTTTTCATAAATAATACCTGTACGAGAGGATCCTCAAACAAAGTCAAACCAGCTCTCACGCTCAACCTATCCTCTTCCAAATCATCATTAATACTACCTTCACCATCACTATCTACTTCCCTTTCGCTCACCAAATGTTCGGCCTCAGCTAAATCCTGGGCAATCTTACCCTTCACAGCCTCCAATATATCTCTCTTAGTGCCCGCCGACTTCAGCGGAACACCCAACCACTGTGCACAAGCAACTAAATGTCTTCTATTTAAAACAGGCAAGTACTTTAGGCAGTCAGCAGACCCCAAAAATTCAGCCGGGTCAAAAGTTAAACTCTTCCATCTTGGCGAAAAATTAATAAACTCAGGGAGAAAGGCAATACTACAAAATAAATAATTGAAGAGATCACCCAAGTGTCGCTCCACAGACCAAAATACCAGATACC
>NC_061088.1:43462157-43476065 GCF_015104395.2 Macrobrachium nipponense | reverse complement strand
AGGGCCAGAGAGAGAGAGAGGGAGAGAGAGAGAGAGAGAGGGAGAGAGAGAGAGAATTGCTGGGCTATCTAGGAAAGTGTCCGAATAGCAGCGCCATCCCATCCTAGTCCCCCTGCCTCCCCTGCGCCGTTGAATGCCTACCCCTCCTGCACTTCTCTTCCTCTCCCTCTATCAGAAGAGCATTTAAGAAACCTCTAACATAGGCTTAATTGATACGAAGGGCGGGTTAATTCCTCCGCCGAGTATTTAGAGACTGAATTACACACCGCTCTTGAGGCCGACGTATAATCTTGTTAAAACACCGAAGGACCTCCTCCTAGGGGTCTCCCCGTCGGAAAACTGGTCTCCAAGTCTCGTCTCCGCAATGTCCAATATCGGGTGGCCGAGAGCCTCCTAAAAAAACCTCATGCAGCCGTTGGAGGAATGACCTTCGGAGCCTCCCAAGGGAACACTTCCAGGACAGACTACCCAGGGGGTAGGGAAGCATCGAGTTTCGTGGCTTTAATTTTTAACTAGTCCTTTCCGAGAGGATGTACCCTTCTGAACCAAAAGGGCTCGAAGCCTCCGAGGTAAAGACACGGCTGGAGAGCCTTTTAGACCGCACAAGGCCCTTGAGAAGCAAGTGCCTGGCGATACGGAGTTATGGCCGACTTCGATGACACCAGGGCGCTTAATCAGGGGTTATTGCAAGGCCCGGCCAGTAGTAGTCCGGTAGGCATCCTTCCAGGAAGTCCTGGGGGTCCACCATCAGAGCGTCAGGCAGGTATTGACCTCTTTGCTTTACAAGCGATTTGATGGTGGACAAGGCGAAATAAACTCACAAAATCACAGGTGAGTAAAACGAAAAATAGAAAGAGAGTAAATTCCCGGGTCTTTCAGGGAAATTGCGCCGGAGTTTACTCCCAAATGGGAGAGTTTTTCTCTTCTTTCCACTTACATCTTAGATACGACCTTTCGTCTAAAGATGTCCTGCTAAGAATGAGAAAAGCTTTTCTGCCAGTGTGGAGTTTTAAAAGTGATAAAGATGTAAAGTCTTCATCTTTATTGTTTATTTGTACTGTATCCCTAAATTTTGCATAATGGAATCAATATAATTATTATTTTAATCGGTGTGTATATTTTCCAGCGTGAGACATTCATTAAGTCGGTGAAATCTAAATGACAGATAAAAACCTAGCGATCAAATTCTAGCGTAAGTACTGAACTGAGCCTTGCATATCTGGACTTCTGAAAATATCAAATTTTGTCAGGCACCCAAGTGCACACAAATTCCCTTCACACAGACACATAGTACATACCGAAGCTTTTAACCTCATTGGCAGTGTATAACTTGACTTTTGATGCCAGTTTACTCATTTCTAATTTTTTTTTACTCTAAAATACAATACCATGAAACCTACTTATGCAGGTCGGAGTTTGCAAAACATGACAACACAGACCAGTAATATGAAGTTGAGGGAGAGAGAGAGAGAGAGAAACTTTACCTCATACGAGGAAAAAAATATATATGTATTATATTTTATATCTATGTATATATATATATATATATATATATTATTATAATATCCATGTAATTATAATGTCCAAAATGCACTCATAACTTATCGAATTCTTCGCGCTTTTTGGATATGCTTGACACTACAAAGCCTTGAGATCCAAGTGCAAGAATAGGAAAAAATTTATGATCACGAAGGGTCGGCAACGTGACCTCGTCGTGATTATGGTAACCTGGGTTTCTTTGCTGCTACTGGACATCATAATTTCTTTATATTTCTTGCACCTGGATTAACAATTAAAAATTACAATTATATATGTATCTGATAAAAGTGACCATAGATTTCTACACAAGCACACACACACACAATACACATCACACACTACACACACCATACACACACACACACACACACACACACATATATATATATATATATATATATATATATACTATATATATATATATATATATATATATATATATATATATATATATATATTATATATATATATATATATATATATCTATATTATATATATTATATATATATATTATATAAGAACTCATTTTTTAGGATACTATAATGACAGAAGTCAAATAAAGGAAGAAAGTAAATGAAAGGGGTTGTGAATGAAGTGTGAAGTGGCTGATATCTATTGATGGTACAGTATTATTTGGTGATAACGAGACACTGCAAAGACTGGTAAAAGGGTTAGCAGATGGAGCAATGACTGCACTATAGCTTATGGGAGGATGACAATATTTTTTTGTCGCAGATAAAGTCCTGCAAAAGTCTGTGATAAAGGAGTGTCTAAGAAGGTAAAAATTGCAGAATATTCATGGATTGCCGAGTTAACTCTCTTGAAAAGAAATGAAATGAGGATATTAAAAGTAACTACAAAAATAGGTGGAACTTGCCAAAATGAATGCTTGTTTTGCAAGTAGGGTTGAAATGACGAGGAATGTAATGAGATGATGATGTAATAAGGAAGTGGAAATAAGGGCATATGGTGAAATAAGCAAGCATGAGAACTCTTATTGTCCCCATAAATCAAACCCACCATCCGGCCACCTCAATGGATACTTCCAAGGTGGTTGACAGTTTTCCAAAATGGTGGCAAATTTGCTCTATGTTTTGAATATTTCCATTCCATAAGCCTGCAAAAATTGCTTATTGTCCTCATAATAATTGTGAACTCTTATGTTGATATTCTAACTTGCATTAAGATATTAGCTGAACCCACCTTTTAATGCGGCAACCATTTTTAGCAAGTGCAGCTGCAGAGACCTGTGGTGCACTGCAAGCATTACTTAATGTTTCTGGTGGTGTGTCTTCGGCCCCTACTTGCAACTCCTTTCGTTGCTTTTACTGTGCCTCCTTTCATACTCTCTTTCTTCCATCTTACCCTCAGCCTCTCCTAACAGTTAATTCATATTGCAACGGCGAGGTTTTCCTCCTTTTACACCTTCCAAACCTTTTAGTCAATTTCCGTTTCAGCGCTGAATGACCTCATAGGTCCCAGTGCTTGGCCTTGGACTAAATTCTATATTTAATCCAATTTAATTCAGCTAACTCTGGAGTTGTAACATTTGTACCTGCCATGGCATGCCTTTTTATACCCACATTTGTTTAATTCTTGGCAAGATTTTGCTATTGCTGGCATATCTGTCCAATACGGAAGACAGGCACTATTAATCTGTTGCCATCCCCAGTGTCTTGGACTGAATATTCTTGGGCAGTATTGTAAAGACTAGCTCGAAATGTGCCTCCCTGAAAGGCAGCTCTCTTGCAATACAGAAGAGCAGATCTTTTAAGGGGAAATGCAATCATAAGCTCCTTGCTTTCCTGCAAAGAAATTAAATCTACCTTTATTTACATCTTTATATGAACTGCTTCTGTCGTACATTAGTACCATAAACTCTTCAATGATTTGCAAATCTTCATCTTCTACAGCTAGTGTTGAACTTTGGTGAAGGTGGGTGTGACATGCTGAAGCACAGTCCATACATCTTCCCCTTTCCATAAAAGGCAGACATATGTAGCATGCAAAATGACTCTAGTATCTGCTTTTAAGTCAGCATTGTCCTGCTCAGTTTTCCTATAAAGTGCAGGATCCCCTTAGGTGGAAATAATGCATGTATTGTCATCTGCATGAGATGAAACCATTATAACCTCCACATATGGAAATAGTTCATTTTTTTCTGGGCAATCCTGAGGAAGCTGGCCCAATTGATGGGAGTTTTTACAGTGCTGATCACTCTGCAATGGTCTCCTGTGCCTCTTTTTTGTTTGGTCTGGGTTCATACTGTCTGCACCATATACATCAACTCCAGTGTGTGCTTGTTTGTAATTCTGTATGCGCTAATGTACCTTGGACAGGAATTCCTCTTTTGCGTAAGACTCAAATGTAGATTCCTTTGTGGGTCTCAGAACTTTGACAATTGCTGCACCAGCCATTATGATAGCATCAGAGGCAGGTTCTTTGTCATGGATATCTATGTCAGTGATAGTGGGGTATTTTGATTATCATGTTGAAAGAATACATTTAAGTCATATTGTCTGCTCTGACATGAAATGAAAATGCACGAGAATAGAATAGTCTTCCTTTGTGGTTTTCAATGACAGTTTGCATTTGGACTCTCTAGCGGGCATCTTTTGACTGAACAGTAAAATATTTTACTTGCATACTGGCTTGGTGATTTGAGTCTCAACAGAATTTGTGAATTGTGCCTTTCTAAGGTTCTTCACATATTTTAAGGACTCACTAACTTTGATGTCCATAATTCATTGTCTGTCTAGCACAATGAATCCTCCTGAAAAAGGTTACCCATTTTTTTTTTTTTACTTTTCTTAGATCCTTAACCATTTCAAGAAACCTCTTCTGCACACTTTCAGTTTCATCACGATACTTTCTGTCAGATTTTGGGGCAACATCATTTCTAGTCTCAAATTCATCAAGCAGGTTGTTTATACTTCAGGATCAGCAACGGTGCACCCCACAGAACTTCCATTCTGCTCATGTGCTTGGTCAATAGCCATTGAGATAAAAGCTTGAGTGGTTATGAAGAGTGAAATTTTCTTTTGTAAATTCAATACATATGTCTACCAAAATGAATTGAAAACAACATGGTCAAGAACAAAGTGGAAGGGAATGAGTTCCTGCAGCTCATCTTTGTATTAATTGAAATTTGACTTTCAGTATGATCTAATGAAAAGGAAAATTAAAAGTTCTAGCAGAAGCACAAGATTACATAAATAGAATTGTGAACACTTTGATTCTCGTTTTCTGTTCAATCTTTCAAAACTTAGCTAATTTCTGCTTCTGCATTCTGGTATAATTATGCAATGTAGGCGGCTTTCTGCGGCTGATATTAATTGCAGGTTGTCACCTGATGGGTTAGACATGTCTTCTTCACATGTGAAATAGAGATAAACAAAAGTTGCTTTGCTGTTCCAGGATTAGCAATCTCTGCTTGTGCAAGAGCACCAGTCCAACTACTGTCTTTCAAGGGATTACCAAGCTGCAAAGGCCATTCCAATTGGATTTGCTTGGCAATTGCAAATAGTGGCTGATCTGCTGCTAGAACTGGGATTTGGCCTTTTGACTCTAGAAAATGAGACAACATTGATGGCAAACTTACTTCACAGGCCACCTATTATTTATAAGCATGATATCGTGCCCAATATATGGACACAGCATTCTTGTCTGAAAGACTCTTTCTCAAGCTATTCATACTCAGGAGAAATTTGTTTAGATAGCACAACTTGTTGGTGTCCTACACTTACACTGAATGAGAAAAGCAGATGGTACATTTATGTAATATTCGGGAAGAGAAGGTTTTTTTTAAAATTTTTATATTCATCTTTTTACTTTGTTCCGCTCTGGATGATATGGGAAGTTTCAGACCTTACGCTTGATATAATTGCTTAGATGCTGAAACAAAGACATGCCTGGCTCATGGAAAGGTGTTTGTGCTGTTGTGGCACTTGGCGCATAGTCAAATTTGTCAACAGCACAATTTGTAAAGAGCCCTTTCTTTTAGTTTAGTGGAACAAACTGAAGTAGAACAAACTACTTCCTTCACAGCCCTTGCTACAACCTCTTCTTCCACCCCTTTTGTCAGTTCCAGAATCCTATTGTAGCTGATGCTGATTCTATGTTGGTGAAGAGTGTCAATTAATTGACATTTTCTGCTTTTTGCAAAGACCAGGATAACGAGATTTATTGGAAATAGAAGTTCTTTTGACTTGGAATGTCTAGTAACAGTTGAAGATGCTGAAGTCTTCTGACAATTGAAGTGCAAAGTTGTGCTGAAACTAGATAAGTAGATGATGAGCCATATTCAAATTGGGATTTTATATCCCTACTGTTATGCAGCTATCACGCTTACAAAATCCAGCAAAGTGGGGGTACAGATTCTCTTCTAATGTTTGCTGTCTCAAGTTCAAGCATCTGTTTCCTCAATATCTTGGCTGCTTTAGCCATGGTTAGGGCTTCTCCCACTTTTCCCTTGTAGGCAAGCCAAATCTCTTTCTTTTTTGAAGGCCATCAGTTCTGGGATACAGGCATGTATCTGTTCTTTCAACCATGATCAGTGCAGAAAGGAAGCTGTTCCAGTCTTCGTATAAATCATAAAGTTCTACCATTGTGAAATAGCAGCACCCATCTGTAGTCAACTGCTTCTCTCATATGTGCAACTCAAACTCAGCAAAAGCATAGACACATGCCTCCAGCCTGTACTTGCACATAATGACCTCCAATTTCTTGGAATTCAGACAGGTTATTTCCCTGTCAGACAGGATAGTGATACAAATGGTCCTGGGAAACAATATCTCCAGCACTGATCTTGGCCAAAAGTTACTCATCATGGCACCTCGTTGCAGCTTTCATGTAAAAGCAGTGCCATGGCTGATCATAAATCTTTGATTGATGATGCTGGATTGTCACAAAGAGATTCCTTCTTTCTCAATCTTAGATTCCTCTGTATCTTCTTCATTTTCCTTTGGGTACTACCTGTGAATTTTGCACATGGAACATTATCTTCTTTTTTCTTACAAACAACTTTTTCCTTTCCAGTTTTCTTGTTTCTAACTTCAGCATACATAATTCATGATATTTAGCTTTGTTCTTTTCAAAGGTCTGGTGGATTCCATCACCTTTGTCAAGAATTTTATGATAAAAAATATAGGCATTACTTTCATGTTGTAAAATTCAGGAATGTTTGTAGTAAGGGTAACATAATTACCACTGGATGAATCCACTAGTCTATCTTGTCTGTCCTCTTGGCACAAGCAACAAAGCCTCCAGTTAGTCTTACTATTTTCCTTTACGAAAGACATTGATTTCCAATAGGGTGCTGCAATTGTGAATTTTGCACATGGAACATTATCTTCTTTTTTCTTGCAAACAACTTTTTCCTTTCCAGTTTTCTTGTTGCTACCTTCAGAATACATGATTTATGATATTAAGCTTTGTTCTTTTCAAAGGTCAGGTGGATTCCATCACCTTTGTCAAGAATTTTGTGATAAAAAATTACTCTTAAGTTGTAAAATTCAGAAATGTTTGTAGTAAGGGTAACATGATCACTTGGATGAATCCACTAGTCTATCTTGTCTGTCATCTTGGCACAAGCAACAAAGCCTCCAGTTAGTCTTACTGTCTTCCTTTACAAAAGACATTGATTTCCAGTATGATGCTGCAATTGTTTTTGTTCAGTATTATTATTATTATTATCATTTTTCAGTAGATGAAGCCTATTCACATTGAACAAGCAGACAGAGGCCATTGACTTGAAATTCAAGCTTCCAAAGAATACTGGTTTCAACCTCCCATCAAAACCCCACACTGCAGTAGTAACTGATAATGATACAATGCCAGTGATTTTTTTTATTGTTCTGGAGGAGATGCTAACCTGGGACATCTAATCTTTTACTTCTTATATAAAATTAAGTACAAATATTTGCCTTTTCGTAGCCATTTTGAACACAGTGACATTCATCTTGATGTTTCTAGGCAACTAAATTACGTATCTCAGTACTGGAAAGCTTGCTTTCAATATTTTACTATAAACTGGGAGCATTTGAGGATTTCCAATGTGATTGAGCAATTTTGAAAACCTGCCAGCCATCTTGGAAAATGACAAAATTCTGTGTGGCCAGAGATTGATTATGAGATAGAAGGCCTAGAAGAACTATTGTGCTGAATGTTATGTTTGTTTCACTATTTTCATTTTTTCCTACTATTTTGGAGTTACTCACTTGACTAACGCTCACCTTTCCCATGGCACATATTGCCAGAATGGTTGGTTGGATATAGATTTAGCCAGCCTTTTGCTGGCATGGGCTCTTGCTTTTCAGCAGCCCATAACTGATGATTGATATTTCTTCACAAAGGATACCACTTGGCTCAATTTAACCACTGGGCTGGATAATAAGTAGCGAATAAATGAGATCCTCTGCTTATACTTTAAATGGCTGTATGCCATCAAGGACTAGTTCGAAGAGAAGTCCTTTTTTTCGTAATTGATGAAGAGGAATGCAGTATGAGTGTCAGGGAAGAGTGACTGAAGGGGTATTTAGCTGGGTCCGATTTTGTTTATTTGGGTGGTGGGTAAGAGCAGATGAAAGTTGTCAGTGTTTAGGCATTTTCAATTATGTGTGTTACTAATTTGGTATTAGTTAACGGGACCTCTGTGAAATTCTGCCTAAGAGGAAAAGTCTCCTGGCAGTGTAATAGGTATTGCTCTGATGGTTGATCAACTACCTGTTCATAGTGCTTGCATCTTTTGTTTTTGACATTGATCAATTGCCAGGAGCACAGATATCCTAGTCATAGTCAACTGATGATGACAGCGATTGTTCTGGAAGTATTTCTGGAAAGAGGAAGACTTTGTAAATTGGTATTTTCTACATACCATTTTGCAGACCTGGATCCTTGGAGAAATGCTTGACAAATTTCACTGTTTCATTCTGGTAGTACCTGAAAATGTTGTTTTATTTGGATGAAGGACTGATTGATGGTAATACTGATTGTGTCTCATTGCAGAGTACATTTTGCAAGATGATGAGCCTCCTCCTTTCCTTGGATACCTATGTGACTGGGGATCCAATTTAATGCAATTTGCCTTCCATTACTCTGGTGAGCAAAGGCTTCAGCTTGTATGTTAGAGTGTGTGTACATTTTCAGTGAGCGATTGATTCGTTATAGAAAGTATTGCACACTTGGAATCTGGAAACTGTGTGGATTGCTGTGTTCCCTTCTTGGTTTAGAGAATCTTTTTGAATGGCGATTAGCTAAGTTTGTAGGGTGGAGGCTTTTTTGGATAGTCTCTAACTGGTTTTAAGGGATGCGGAGACTACTGTGTTGGCCAGGTGGCAAAGTGCTTTATTTGTTGGGAGCAGAGTGAAGTTAAAAGTGAAGGCGACATGGCCCCAGGGGGGAGGTTCATCCTAGTTTTTGCTGGGTGTTTCCTTCTTAGTTGCAGCAGTTGCTTTTTGCATGTTGACCCTTCTCAGGGTAGCAAAAAGGTTCCTTATATGGTTTTTAGGAGGATTAAGTTCATGGAAATTGAGGATTCTTGCCGATTTTCAAGGTTTTGAAAATGATTAGAGCATTCCTTTGATCAACTCCAGACTGGAGAGAGAGGAGGTTAGTTTCTTCTCTAAGCAGACAGAGTCTTGTCCACATTGGGGCACCTGCTATGATCCTTATTGCATTGTTCTGAACGACTTCAAGTGAGTGGAGTTGCATATGTCATCTTTGTGAGCACAGGCACCATATATTCTATTAATGAATGGGTTGTTTGAATGTGGAACATTCTGAGAAGATGACCTGGTGCCCTTGGTTAAGGGAAGTAATTCTTCTCTTCGCATTTAAACGACATTGGTTTTTTGTCTCAAGTGCTGTATACATATTGGCAGTTGCTAGTTAGTCTATTAATACCAACTCACAAATGATTGTGAACTATCTAGTGTTCAAACAAGTAATAAATGTACACCTAAACATTACATGTAAGAGAGCATTTGTTCTTTTACTTTTAATCCTTGCTGTTTTCTAAAATAACAAGTTTTATAACATTGAACTCAGGTTCATGTGTACAAAACACCTGGCATGTGATCATAATTTTTTTACTGTCAGCATTCTTCCACCTTGGTATAGCAGTGACATTTTAATAAACTGTGGCACCTCTCTATTTCTACTGTGAAGTTTTCTTTCTCCCAGTGTCACACTGTATACGTTTCTTCACTTTTAAGTAAACATACATTCCATTGTGTTTTCACTGACTATATCAACATTCCCTATTTTCAAATTCTTATTTTGCTTGCTAGAACGCCTCAAGTATGCATATCCTTAAAAAGTAAAGGAAATTACTTAACGGAAAGCTTGTGAGCATGACGTCAACTGAGTGAGATACCAAGTACAAAACAGATGAGTGCTAAAGTGCCTGCAAGTCAGCAGGGGTGTGGGTCATTATTTTAGGTTTAGCTGATTTGTTTAGCTTTCTGTGGATGCATATGAATGATGAATTTGGTAATGAATGTTACTTTATTTTCTCGAGAGCTATCTTGTAAATGCACACTCTCACACTATATATTCTTATGCATTAGGAATGGGGGTGAATAGATCCATTAGGGATTTTACATACAAAAGACCTTTCATAACCATCTATGGTGACTAAATTTACACACAAATTACTAGGGAAAAAGGTCGCTACTGGAAACTCTTATTAATTACAAAATTTTACTTTATTGCACAGAGGTATAGCATGGCAAATGAGGATAAAGCCTCATTCAATTCTTAATAAAGTAAAACTGTGTTAAAATTTAACAGCAAACATAACCCTACACAACTTTCAGAATAACAATTAATCATATACAATTAAAGCACATTTGGAGAGACACTGGCTTGGAAATTACACAGTGAGATTCACTGGAAGTTAGCTACAGGAAATTATATTTTGCAATGTTGCAATGTTGAATCTGTTGCCTCCCGTGGGCAGATTTTCACTAGGCAAAATAATTGTGAAGGAAGCGAGGTTAATGAGATGACACATATTGTATTGTGGATAATCCCTGGCAAGTGTACTTTGCAACAATGGGCAGATGAGTGGATTTGTCTTCTTTCAACAACTGATGGGTGGCTTGTCACTGGAACCTCTTGTGGTGTAAGTACCAATTCCTGGACACATGTGCCAAGACCAAGGAAAGCCTGGTTTGGGGCGTACAATGACAAGACATCTTTGTTAAGTAAGAGCTGTGCTGAGACTGAACTGTTGACTAACATTTTGGACGATGTTTTTCTGTAGCCATAGCCTTGGAGATGGAATCCATTTCATTCAAAACAGGGAGTGCCAACGACTTTTGGAAGCATTGAGATACCAGCAAAAAGTGTGCATAGCAGGAGATTTGTCAAAATTAGTCTTTGTGGAAAGGGGATATAGCTACCATTGAACTGTGAATTCCCTATGGAAGGAACTAATTTATCTACCTGCATGACCTTTGGTAAGCGATGCCCCCTAATTTATCTACCTGCATGACCTTTGGTAAGCGATGCCCCCTAAAAGTTCACTCCCACTCTGACCCCAATTGAGTCTGGTTACCCCTCCTCAGCATATGTGAATATGGATCTTAATTCAAGTAAGTAAAGAGATGATGGCAGTGTAAATCTGTTACAGTTCCCCCTTTAACCCCTTGTGGATGGAAAACATACATAAGTATTTACTTATAGCTTTGAGATAAAGTCTGGGTAGCATACATATATTCACTTTCAACTTCCTGTGGAATGTACACAGATTTTTAGAATTTTCTTTTCTTTTACCATAATGATATACATATCTTCCTCTTTCTATTGATGAGTATTTTTCGAGTTTTCTTGTAAATTGACCATTCTTAAATTTAGACTGGTCATGGCTGTATGCATTAGCGTATATTAGCCCAGATTGTAAGGGTTAAACAGATATTCCACTCCCTTTCAGGCGTGAAGGTCTGCTCTAGAACAAGCTGCCAGTCTTGGTTACATTAATACCTTCCCTTTAATGGATCTTGCCCATGCAATGAAGATAACTAAGGTGATCTACCTAAGTTATAGGGGGGGGGGCGAATATGAACTCTCTAGCTTACTTAAGTTAACGTGGCTGGTAGAATGCATTCCCAGCAAGGTTTAAAATTGCAGTTGCACATTATCATTAATATGACATACGATCAGGCTGCTGCAGCACCAGTTTAAGTGACAAATGCAGTACTATTACAAATGATAAAAGTTCTTATACATTAATGAATGCAACACAATGTTTGAGTGGCTAGAACATTTCCTTCAGCTTGTTTAACTTGGTAGTAGAACCCATGAGAGAGGTACCTAAACAATGTCCTCTGGATTTGAGGTGCCTGGTATACCCCACTAAATGAGGCACTGTGCCAAGAGTGCCATAGGATCTAATGGTTCTGATATGCAAGACAAAATTCTATTATTGCAGTCTTAACAGAATTATTCTAATTATAAAATTAAAAGGTTACTAGTGGTATTTTATGGGATCTTGTCTAGGATTTTAGTGCCTCTAAGGCATGTCAGGTGTTGTAAGTACTTCTGTAATGCTGTTGTACAGGGATTTTACTTGACCAGAGATCACCAAGGCTACCTTCTCTGGGTAGGTGCTGGGATCACTCTGTGATAGAAGGCACTGCCCTAATGGGACATGAGTGCTAAGGAAAGTTCATGGCTCTGAACAGCTAATTGGGCCTTCTGTGCCCTTTTCTCTTCTTTTTTGGGTTCCTCCAAAGTTTACTTGTTAAGTTCCATGGAGAGGGAGGCTCTCTACTCCAGCTGTTGTGACATCTAAAATAGTGGCGGTGAAGGCTTCTGTGCCCTGGCAGGACGGCTCTTGGCTCCCCAGAGATGTAACAAGATTCTCCTTTAGAGGTTCATCCTCTTAGGGCTGAGGTGACAAGAAACAAGGTTTATTAGGTGCGAGAGCAATGACCAACTCAAATAAATTTTTGGGATTTCCTGTAGGAAGATCAGTGACGTGATCTGGCACTGGCACTACGGCATGGCCAGGCAAAGGAATCATATTTGGTAACTTCTCAATGTCCATGATGGGCAGAGACTGGCAATGTCTAGGGCATGCCTGACTATGAGCTGAGGGAGTGCAGAACCCCTGGGTGACCTGTAGTTGGGCTGAGACAGAGAGTCCTGTCCCAGGAGGAGGTCATTGCCTCTAGGAATGTTTCTGGTTATAGCAAGTTTTTGAATTATTGTTTGCTGAGGTCTTGTGATCCTCAAGCATAACGTTGGGAGAGTTTGGCCAAGCTCATTAGTCTTCTCAGTCATTGTAGAGTAGTCCTCTTTAATCATGGCCCCCTTGGGAATCCTCTCTGCCCTGATTAGGGACATCTGCATGCCTGGATCTTCACTGCTTGTACTTGGTTTACGCAGCAACAACCTCTAGGAGGAGCCACAAATATAGGCTCCTTGGCTAGAATGCCTGAGAAGAGGTGACAAACAGCTGCTTCTGCATAAGCAGATGTGGATTTCTTGCTAGGGTATGCCAGCCAGTTCATGGAGTGCCCCTTTATTTTCCACGTCTTACATGCATAATGTGACTTTTCAAGTTTCTGGTTGCCTTCATTTTGTGAAGAGGGAAGAATCAGTTTTGGCTGGCACTGGGAGTGCCAATTCCATCGGCTTTTTTAGCAGCTGGAGGGTGATCTTATTGACTGGGGCATGCCATCCAGCATGGTGGTATTCTCATCTGTGATTGCTACAGTCGATGCCTTTATTGTGATGGAAGTCAGGTAATGTAGGGGGTTTAGGAGAGGAGGTCTAGTCCCAACAGGAGCTCAACTCCGTTGCCTAATTGTACTTACTATACCAATGTGTTGATTCTGAGTGATCCAAACTGTCATGAACTGAAGCTCGAGTGTAGGAAATGATATAGTAAAATCCTCTGCCCAAGTCAATGTCCAACAGTTCTTCTCATCTACAGTGGCACTGGCTAGCAGATCTACTGGAGAGCTAGAGCCATCAAGGGGTGCCACTATGACTACCAGAGTATCTAGCCTCTCAGGATGAGGAGTGTCAGAAGGGCATGCTGAGGCAGATGTGGCACATATGACATGGACATGCTTGATAGATTTGGATGGGCTTGTCTGGCTGTGGTGTCAGTGGGTGGTGAGGTTTGCTGTGAGGAGGATGGAGAGGAGCCATGGGGCTTCTTGAATGGCTTAGAGGGGTGCTTCTTGGTAACTCCTCCTTTAATGTGGCACTCAGCTTCTGAGTGTCCAGTTTTGTGGCATTGGTTACATACTGGAGGTTTGGAAGGGAGTCTGTTCTTCAGGTGAACTGGCACTGCAAAATGACCAGGTGGCACTATGCATTAGTGAGACGTGCTGGAAGACAGAAGGAAGGTTTCCC
>NC_061088.1:43419657-43457157 GCF_015104395.2 Macrobrachium nipponense | reverse complement strand
TACGTAAATCTCCTTCTGAAGAATGGAGCCCATGTATACATGATTAATATGATAACATGTAACCTGATTAAGAATAATGGTTACTAAATAATGATTATAGCATGATCATGGATAATTGTTAAAGAGTACTTGTCACTCTTTTATAATAGATAAAATATAATTGTATAATAGTATAACAATGTAATTCTGCAGAAATTCAATATATCGGGCTGATATTTTATTAGGTGCCCGAAAAATACCTTTAGGAATATATTAATGTATAATATTGGGCTATAATGATTTATTAGGTGCCCTGGAGATACTTTAACTGTTCAAATGCAAAGGCGGTGAGTCTTTCTTGTCCTACATTGTTGCCAGCATACGGACCGCTTTTTCACACACAACACAATTCCAGACAATTCCCTAGGCACGAACTGAAGTGGCCAGGTTCAGGCGGCCTAAACGCAAACGACTTGAGTTTAACGGGTACGTCATCCAGACGGGCCAGTACGTTTCCTTGGAGATCCTTCTGTTTTACGCCTCAACCTACGCAAGCAAAGATGTTGACGGCGATAACCAATATGGCCGTCACGCTGAACACGGCTAGCAGAATGTAGTAGCGAAGATGTTCTCCACCTGCATAAGTCGATGACGCGTGGTCAACTCAGCCAGTTGCGTCAGACGATGAGCTACTCGCGCGTTGTATGGGAGAGGTAGTGATGGGATGATTGTTGTAGCCCACGTGTAGTTCGCGAAATACGCCTTCTCTACGTATTATCCGTGTTGACCCCTCTGACGGTATAATTTGTAGATTTCCCCGTACAACCATCGGCTGCTACGAAGATAGGGGCATGGGCGGTGGATGTGTCCGGACACACGACGTCGAATCCGGCCTTATCATAACGGATCCAGGACCCATTATTCATCCTGTAATTGAATTTATTACCGTAAAAGGGATAAAGTTTCCCCAGACAACCTTCGCTTGTATGAGAGAGAGAGCCGTTTAGCACTATGTCTCTCATGAATCCGTTGATATAGGATAGAATTCAAAAGAGTCAGCTGTACAAATTTTATTATTCATGCTTCTGAACAGTGAGGGAGTTTATCTAAGGTCTTTAATGACTGTAAATGATTTCTTATCAAGAAATCAGTTACATGCCCTGTTAAATTGGATATTACTGGATTTGAGTTATTCGTCATAAAAGTAGGAACGGTGCTATTTTGTATGATTGCCAAGCATCGGAAGAACTCAAAAGAATCGTGATCATAATTCTATAATTTTCTACGCTGACTGATATTAGGCTATAATAGAATTCTACTTTATGGGCATCCAATAAAGGAATATAACCTAGCTTCTCCCGTCCGTTTTCTAAAGTTAACGTCAGATCTTTATAGGCATGAGGTGAGGAGATAACACACCCTTTGTTGCTAACGTAATTGCTTCTACGTAATCTTTTGACTTTTCAATAAAATGTGATATTTTCACACGGATATGATCTATTTTCGAACTATAGTAAGCTAAAGTAGCCAGCAAATGTTGAACTTCCATGACCTGATCGATATTATTTGAATGTTCATTAACGTATTCATTATTGATTGATCGAAGATAACTGGCTGCGAAGTTCTGATAAGGCCAGTTCCGTTTTGTGTTGCAAAAACTCATTCTTTTATTTTGATTATTTATCTTGAGGCGATTTGAGATTCCTAAGCCAGATTCGCAAACTGATCCTAAGATGTTTAGTCCAGCTAGAATAAGCGGATTGCGGCGTTCTAGAGTATTGTGCCGCACAGACCACATCAGCAGGTCACGAGCGAGTTCTTCTGCCTCGGCGGTTTTATTTTGTATGTCATAAGACAACATTTTCTGCGACGCTTAGCGTTTGAGCTAGTGAAATCTCTGAGTTAGCATGAAAATTACGTTCATGCATTTCCTTAGGGAAATACCAAACCTCATCAGGTCATTCTTTAAGTTAAGGACGTCATCTTCAGGTAGGAAAATAGCATGCATATCTACCTCGATAACAATATTACTTGACACGATGAATACATCATCGATTCTCTCGATAATCGAGCCATGATTAAATTCTATGTCTTTAGTCCTAGCACTCTTTCCATACAACAAGATGTCTGAATACACAATATCACTCCCAACAATAACAGATTCATTTTTGAAACCTGCAATGAGTAAAACAAAGATGTATAACTCGCGTAAAGAATAGGTTTACATACAATATGATTAATAGATATTATATATATATATATATAATTATTATACAAGTTTCATAAATACAACCATTTTTCCCTCACTCCATCTACCTTTCTTTAGATTCTGATATGTGCCAATGGGACTATTCTCACATCAGTGGGTTTTGGATACATTTTGAACCCTACTCTATTGGCCGTTAAATTTTCTAAAATGTTAAACGGGCCTTCAAACTTAGGTGTCAGTTTATATTTAAACCTTTACGCACGTATACTTGTATGTATACCTGATCGCCCACGGCATATGTTCTAGTTGGCTTAGCTATTTTATCATGATTTTTTTTCATTATGATCTGTGCTTCTTCTAAATTCTTACGAATTATATTATATCGACTTATGCTTGCATCCATAACATCCTTTAGAGGATTTGATAAATTAGTTGTAGGCTTTAAGATGTGAAAAGGCGTTCGGGCCGGGATACCGTACAGTGCTCGTGCGGTGTCATTTTAATAGACACGTGATACGAGTGATTAAGTGTGCTTAGTACCGCAGGTATGGCAATGTCCCAGTTGGGATCTGCCCCCCCTAAGGTGACCCTTAAAATGTTTAAAACCTTACGATTTGCCCTTTCCACTAGCCCATTAGACCTCTGGGTATAGATCATGGTATTGATTTTCTTTATACTAAGGAATTCGCACAAGGAGTTAAGGAAATGATTATTGAACTCCCCGCCCCGAGTCTGAGATAATGATGTGTGGAATTCATGTTTACAATGTAGCACTCGTAAAAACTTCTAGCGCACTCACCGCGGTTTTTGTTTTAAGCGCTATAAGTTCTGTATATCGAGTCAAAGCGTCTATATTACTAGGAGGTGCTTATTTCCTCTGTCTGACTCGTAAAATCCTGTTAATAAATCTAAATGTACTCTTTCAAAAAAGGGTTGATTTGGCACGGGGTAAGCCCCTAGGCTGACAGGTGTCTTCGTTGTCCCTTTGTATTCTTGACAGTGCGACAATTTGCTATGTGCTTTTTTGTTTTATATCTCTAAGCATCGTATGCCAATAAAATAAGGATTTGGCTTTCTGTGACATCAAGGTATAACCCGGATGTCCGTGCAGTGGATTTTCATGCAACCACTTTAAGACGTGGGTATGAGTGAGATAGGCACCACCACCTGGTTGTTATTCAACTGCGGTGTGTTGCGGGTTTTCCTCGTCACAGATCTACACAGGATATTTTCCTGTAGGATAATAATTCTGCTGCTTATACTTTAGGTATTCTTTTTCCTTCGGATTTTCCGTTTAAAACGCAATGATGATTTTTTCTATTTGCGGATCTTTTCTTTCGTTCCGCCGTCTGTAATAGTTCAGCACTCCAGCCCAGATCTTCCTGTTCGGATATAGTTTTAACAACGGGCATGGAGGTTGAGATATCTATTAATTCAGCTAATGGCTCGGTACAAGATGAAAGAGGGTTGCGTGATAATGCGTCAGCAATGATATTTGCTTTCCCACCAGGTAAATACCCGATCCTCGCGCCAAAGTCCTGAATGATCATGTGCCACCGAGTTCGCTTGGGGCTGTGACTAAAGCCTTTAAAGAAGTCGGTTAGGGCTTATGATCAGTGGAGAACCTTGACGGGATAACCGTATATTATGAACTTAAAGTGCACGAGTGAATTAACAATAGCGAGCCCTTCCTTGTCTATTACTGCATATTTCTTTCGGAAGGTCTCAGTTTACGTGAATAAAAAGCTATAGGGAAAAACTGTCTATCATATTGTTGAAGCAATACCCCACCTACTCCTAGGTCTGAGGCGGTCTGTTGCTATGAAAATTCCTTATTGAAGTCAGGAAATTTCAAGATATGGAGAACTACACAGTTCATCTTTCAATTTATCGAACGCCTGTTGATGAATTTCAGACCATACGAAATCTACGCCCTTTTTTTATAAGATCGTTAGGGGAGACGGCTATGATTGAGTAATTGCGATAAAGCGGCGATAGTATCCGCTGCACCCCAAAAATTGCTGTATTCCCTTGACGTTAATAGTATCGGAAAGTTACGGATAGCCGACACCTTATCGTGGACGACTTTAAGACCTTCACTAGAAACCGTGAAACCTAGATAGACTAGTTCTGTTTTAAAAATTCACACTTGCTTATCTTTACCCTTAAATTATGCTGCCTTAACCTTTGTAACACTAACTCCAATTTACGTAAATGTTTCTTCTAATGTGTTGGAAAAGATTACTAAGTCATCCATGTAGGCATGTAGGATATCTCCCAACAAGTCTCCAAAACACGACGTTTATCATACGAGTAAAGTTATAGGAGCACAACGTAAACCAAAAGGCATACGCAAAAATTCATAATGTCCCCTGGCTGTGCTGAAGGCAGTGTATGGGATACTTTCTTGTTCCATCGGAATCTGATGAAATCCTTTTTAGTAAGTCTAGGCTTGTGAAATATTTATTCTGGCCTAGTAAAGATAGGATATCATCGGTACATGGGTACTGGGAATCTGTCAGGGATTGTTTCTTCGTTTAAAAACGACGAAAATCTACGCATATCCGCCAAGTTCGATCTTTTTTCGGTACTACTATTAACGGAAATTATAAGGGCTGTTTGATTTCCTAATGACTCCTTCCTTTAACATTTTACCTACTTCCTCTGTTTATCTCATTCTGAATTTCATAGGAAGTCTGTACGAAGGTACATAGATTACTTTCTGTTTGTCCTTGAGCCTGATTTGATGTTCTATGACATCCGTTTTTCCTAAGGTTCCCTCCGATAGTGGAAAAAACATCATGATATTTAGTTAAAAGATTCAAAAATTTCTGCTGAATTTCTTCTTCTTGAATATCTTTATTGATTTTGTTCTTTATAGATTGCAAAAGGGTTTCATCCGCGACTGATTGAGCGTGATTTATCTCAGCTACGGTAAGAATGCGATGTTTATAAACTTCGGCATCCAAGATATGTTGATTTTTGTGGATTACTAAAGTGGTATTCAAATGATTACAGACTTCGATATTACATTGCTGTTGTGAGCCGACTGTATAAACGGCTTGTGTGACGGATAATCCGTGTGTTTTCAGAGTTTCGGAAAGGATTAATGTTTCAGATCCTGGCAAGGTTCTTTTTACACGCACTAATATATTTGAAGTTACGTTAGGTTCGAGAGTTTGCGTGCAGGCTGATATTACGGGTGAGCGAGAGTCGTTGGGTTGCCTGTATTATTTCTTGGTTCATGAGACAGGTGATTGGTTCCGTAATGTAAGTGACAACTCTGTCTGTCTCTTTATTATCTAAAACTGATTTTGAGGGTATTAGAAGACCTATAGAATTTCCCTTTGATATACACGCCGTGTTTTGCAGGTGCTAAGATAATATTTTGAGTGCCCATAGACGGGTATCCGATAATTACTGCGGGATACATATTAATGTTTTGTACAACGACAAAGGTATCAGCAAACGTGCGCTTACCGACCTTGTACTGTACATGAGTTACGCCCCACACATTAATTCATTATTCCCAATGCCTGAGAGCCTTATTCCGGACTTTTCTATAGGGAAATTTGAAAAGAGTAAATGATGAGTCCTTAAATCCATTATATTACGTGGACTACCAGAATCAAAGAACAAAGTGAATGACTTATGGTCCAAATTTACTGCATGTAAGGTTGGTCGCAACTCGTTTTTTGACTAATAATTGCATGAATTTGTTGCAAATCTACGGGAACCTGCACAGATTTTTTTTGATTCGGCCGTTGGGTGTGTTTCATAGGAAAATCAATTGTCTCACAATGATCTGATAAATGATTAAACTGATTATTTGATACAAAAGATGTTGATATTGATGACCCAACATCGCCCTCTCCCACCTTGGAGTGAACTACGTGGTATTTGTTTTGTTTATCACACCCTGAAAATTCGCTTTGCCCTTGCGAGTTCTGGCTAGACGGCCCCAGAACAGAGGTACCTGAAGCACGATTTGTTTGTTTCTGCTGTTGTGCAGAATATCCGTTTGGTTGTTTCTTCTTATAGTACTGAGGACCCTTCTTTTTATTTGCACTAGCAACTGGTTGCGTGTTTGTAGCGTTGTCTGTTGATTGTCCTCGAGTAGCAACGGTTATATGAATGAGTTGAACTATTTGTGTATTGAACAAAAACGCGTCCGACAGTCTGAAATCATGTGACCTGGTCGTGTTACAGTTATAACAAACCAACCCTGCAACTTGATTATTATTATGTACCACATTTACTTGTTGTGGCTTTTGGGGGTCTCATTTTTTTGCAAAAACTTGAATGACCGAAGGATCTAGGTCGGTACATTTAGACATGTGTTTTTTTTGATTTGTTTATACACATAATTCGTACTGTCGGCTTGCAATTTTTTATCAAAACACCGTACTAACGCTTCAGGCAACATTACAGTGATAGACGTAAGGTAGATCAAACGGATAAAATCTTTCACTTTGATGTTAGCACCCGCAACCCACCCGAGTTTACATAAACTATCCTGATATTCATTTAGCCGGTCGGCAATTAGCGCCGCCCAGCTCGACAACATTGAGCTGAGTCATTGGAGGCTTGGTTAATGGATATTTCTCAAAGCCAATACTACATCTAAAGCCTCTTCACCCATACACGGCACGTAATCTTATTTTGAACTGGGGGCGTCCCATGTAAGCGCTTCTTGGAAAGAAACCCCCCTTAGATACGCACTTGCGTCGCCTTTAGCGAAGTCTACGAAGCTCTTGGCCTCCTGTAATTGTACTGCTGGGTCTGTGATGCTTTTTGCATTTAAATGAGCGTCTACAGATGAGATCCATGCCCCAACATTTTGAGGCAGGAACCCATTGACCCGACCTTGAAAAGGGACGATCGCTGACCTCGCGCTAACGAGAGTCACCACGTTGGGGTTGCCAGCCGGAGTGGTTGCCATTTCGGCTTTCACTTTTTTCTTATCACTTCTATTCCTTGCAATCCTATCAAATATCTATAGAGTACACTCGACACTACGTAAACGCATAAGCAATGTACTGTATAAAGTATTTTGTTATAATAATAGGAAATCCCCCAAAAGATACAAAAATACAGATAATATGATAAAATATTATACGGAGAATTCCTGCAAGAAACGGTTAATGACAACGAGAAAAAAAAAAATTAAAGAAAAAAAATATCTGCGGGCGAGAAACCTCGTGGTTGAAGATAGGTTCTGTAATGAAGGAAGATAATATGCGAACAACTCACCCCCAGAATACTGGACGATCGACTCTTGATGAACAACACTTCACTGAGGAAAAGACCTGAATAGATAAAAATGGTACTTAGCTCCAGATTATATTGGCGAAGGATTGTTTGACATGGGATGACGTCTCGCGTCGGAAGTCGTGATGACGTCACGGTCTTCTCTCGGTGCACGATGCTCTGGGAAGTCCAAGATTGATGACGTCACAGCCTCCGTCCTTGCACTACTGCGTATAGCTGTCCACTCTGCGTCCTTGCTCGTGAACGGGTGATGTTTCCCTGTGTTTGTTTTCTTCTTTCCGTTGATGTTCAATGCTGCTCTCGTCCGGTGTAGATTCTCGAAGATAAGTGACAACAGTTGCTCAAACGTCAGTGTTAAATGCTTGTATTCCTCTCGATGAAGGACATAGTTGCGTCTTCATAAACTGTTGCGTTGAGTTGAAGATCCCCGTTTCCTCTGTTTCGTTTGATGTTGAAGTGGAAGTTAGTTCATGTAGACCTTCGGTCGGCTGATATGGGTCTTGTTAATTATGTTCTTCGTTTATTAGCTGCCACCATTTTCTAATGTCTTATCGCTTGGCGATAGACTTTTTGTTTTTTCCTTACGGCTGTTATCCGTAAGTAATGTTTGGTTCCTCTCATCTCCTTGGATATCTTAGTAGAGAGGTTCTTTCTTGTCTAGAGGAGATGATTCAAACAGGCTAGTTGAACAAGTTAACAACTTTATCTGTACTCCATACTAGGAGATGCAGCTCGGTCGGACGACCGATATGTTTGACTGTTGGCGTGAAACTGCCATTCTAAAGCATCGCGTCGATAGCGGAACATTTGCTATCTAAGAATTCATATAAAAAACACATACGTAGTTCGCCGGCTTCGGAAGTTACAAGTTTCCGGCGTAGGTTACAGGTCAACCTCTTCCCATGGAAGTTGTTGTGCAAAGTTATCATAACATAAAAATGTTGACAAAGCTTTGAGCTAGATCAGGCTACTGCAGACAACGCATAGCATAATCTAAGGTGTGCTTTGGTCACGTAGAACCCTCCTAATGCCATGACCCCAGGTCACTGGTTTATATATAATGTAATTCTTACATATATATATATATATATATATATATATATATATATATATATATATATATATATATATATATATGTATGTGTGTGTGTGTGTGTGTGTGTGTGTGTGTGTGGGTGTGTGTGTGTGTATCTATATGCAAACCACTCCTATACATTTAGGGCAGAACATATTGTGTTTATGAACAATACAACGATGTAATGTTCATTATATGTGGATATCTTTTACGTTATGCCCCAGATATAAGATCAAAATGCATTGATTGGTGTTCAGTGTAACGCCCAAAAGATGTATAAACAGAGAGAGAGAGAGAGAGAGAGAGAGAGAGAGAGAGAGAGAGAGAGAGAGATCTAAAATATACCCTATATATTACCTTAATCCTTAGCTACGAACAGGTCCCAGAATAGCGAAAAATTGGAACAGCGCTTTTATTTGGTTGTTTTCTTCAGTAGACAACTTCTTGTGGACTTACAGAAATGGAAGGTTAATATGCCCTAAGCATATCTTTGGTTCTACTCCCACGTATTCAGGCACAAGTAGTTTCCCTGATCAGCATTATTCAAACAAGAAACAATCTTCGTGAAGGCAAAAATCAACTGTTAAAGGAAAATCCGAATCCGTAGGAATGAAGTAAGATTTTCAAGAACTTTCCCTATTCAAATGTGTCATTTAAGCGGTTGATGGATTTTTTTATTGTCATATGGATCATAAGAGTGAACATCATTCAAATTGTAAAATACTCTTCCTTCCCGTAATGAAAAGCAAAATTTACGTTTTAACAGAAATTGCGAGCATTCTGCTCAAACAGGGTAATTTAATACTTAGGTGATGCAATTCTTTATGTAAGATCCCACCAGTTAAATTTAATAAAAACAACTTCTTCGTCATCTCATTCATGATAGCACAAATTTACAATGGCCGGAAAGGATTAACTGAGAAACCAAAAAACATAAAGCAAGCATAAATTATTCATGTCTCAATTACTAAGGAATTTGAGTGATACGTTTGCATGCCCAACATGAAACGCGGCAGCCATCTCAAGGAGCATTAGACCAGTACAATAATACCAGATACTATTTTTCAGAACCATCATTGCTGGCTTTGAATACGGAATGTTGTCATCTCGTCCGATGAGTTTCCATTTGCCGGCATAAATGCTATCATCATTTTTTCATAACTGTTGTCGTAACGGAAGATGCGAGTTTATTGCTGCTTAGGGAAAAGGGGGTGAGCAATTGCGGAAAAAGAAAGGGAACATTACAGTTACTGAGATTCTCTTTCTAATGAAGCTGGGTAACTGTCAAAAAAGCGGGGAGTCCTTTAAAGACTATACAGCTACAAAAAAGACTAGTGCATTTATTTAATAATTAAAACAAGATCTTGAATACATTCTTTTACGTTCACTTGCTTCATGGCTATTTAATTTCGATAGCCAAGAATAAGTCTTAGGGAAAATCGGGTCTGAGGCACAGTTACTATGGGACCTGTGGGCATGAGTTCTTTTGGAACTGTGACAGAGTTAATTCATTTATGGAATGCCATGCTGACTATCCGAGGTGAATTGAGATGTCCATGTAGCGAGAACCATGAGACAAGCATTTATGAAATGTACTGACTGAAATTTAGTCTGGAAACCATTCTATCTTATTTTTCATACCTCTTGCACACCATGACAAGATGCTGAGGCGACTTCAACCAATATTGTGCAGCAGAAAAAATAATTTTTTCACTAAAATAATTTAGTTAAAGACAAGCATGAAATTAGGTACAAATCTTCTCCATAGGCCACTTTTTGAAAATTACCGGGTGCCCACTCAAAATTCCAAAATGGTTGCTGTTTTTCAAGATGGCAGTTAATCAAGGTTTTAACATGAGACTCAAGTGCATCTGGTCATGCTTTTATGCATTTGTTACACACATTTTAGGCAGTCACCAAGCAAAACTAAAATGTATTTCTGTTCAAGATTTCATATAGCATACATAAAGAAAGATGCCATCCAATATGGTAGCTAAAAACCTTAAATAATCACTTCTCATGATTCAGTAGACATGGAAAAATGTCCTGTTCAGTATAGTAGTTTGTAAGTGTATATGTAATTTAGGTGGTGGTTTTGTCTTTAGTTTTTGTTTAAAAGAGTGAATGTGAGTGCACAATCAGTGAATGTGACTTCTCTACTGTGTAACTCAGCATGGGGTTTAGTGTCAGCTAATCTTGCTTTACTTATGGTGTACCTAGCTTTGCTTTAGTGTAGTTTAACAGTTTAGTGTTCCAAATGCTGTCTAATAGGCCCATATCAATTAGCTGGTAGAGAGTAGATCTAGTTAGACAGCTATGCCTAACTAGACAGGAGATGCCAGCACAGGAGAACCGAGCCAAGGGTAAGTGGGGCTCTACATGGGTTGTTCATGTACTTACCTGGATGAATGATCTTGGCTAGCTGTAGGATGACATCAATATGCACATCAGATTAAGGTGGTAAAAGGATAGGCCGCCCTCGGTATTACTCAAGAACTCATAATGATAAGTGTAAATTCAATTACAGGCAAGAGGAAGACCGACTGGAGCAAATACTGTCTTTACTAGGAAGACAAGAAAATTGAAGGTTTAACTTCACCCGTAGCTCATGTCCATCATAATCCTCAACAAGATGGGTATATAATGATTTCAACCAATGTGCCATTGTTCCAACAGATTGGTGAAATACCACTTACCTTTGACCCAGCAAGGCTAGATGAAGGCAGTGCAGTCTTTCAGTCATGGTTGGCCCTAGCAGCGGAATGCAGTTCATGGGCTGAACAACCACAGGCTCAGGGCTGAGAAAAACAAGGGACAAAGATGGAGAATGATAAATCTGAGTTCTTAACCCATGAAGAAGGAAGAGACCAGCACTTATTTCAAGGGGACAGAAGCAGGAGAGAGCTCTGATGCTTACCAGAAGAGAGAAAGAAACAACCTCAGAACCGTGGAGCTTGAAAAAGACCGATCTACATACAGATAATGTGTGAAGTTAACTGACAGCTGAGAGACTCACTCCTCTAAATAGGTAGGGTATTGCACTAGTCGAAACAGCACCCATAGCATGGAACCTAAGAATTCCCCTTGTGATAGAGATATTCAAATGAATTAGCTCTGATTCAACTCTATCAAAAGGCCCAAGGAGGGTAGAGATAGATAAAACCTCCAAATATATGAGCTAATTCCTAACCATGGATGGATAAGATCAACATAAACTTTCACAATTAGATGAAGGAAAGAAATGATGGGATTTAAACAACATGCAAGTTTTTGATCAGGAGAAAATTGAGCAATCTGAGTTATGTAATCTCTTGAAGATTGACATAAAGTAACCTGAACACCAAAAATATAGTAAGGCCTATAGAAATTTTCATTGAAAAGATCTGAAAAGCTAGCTGAGAGTGAAATGAGTGAAATAGATAGGTACTGTGTTGTTAAAGAGCGACTTGAGAATGTATGGGAAGCACAGTAATAAAGGGCTGGGAGTGATGGAACTGAAAATATTTTAACAATAGTCAGAATGTGTCAAGTACGTCGGCAGCCTATAAAATTATATACTTCAAAGGCTTAATTAATTACACACAGCTGCCTCGTATTCAATTTGGAGTAATACACACACACAGTCCTAATATATATCCTATATATATATATATATATATATATATATATATATATATATATATATATATATATATATATATTAAAAGAAGAAATTAATGTGTTGGTGAATTATGTTGTATCAGCTTTCCTGGCTTGGAGACAGAAAGACGATGCCCACTCAATCTGTTGCTATGGGTATCTTAGGGTGTGGCGGATGCATACATCCATTTGTGCATGAATGATGGGTCCAACTGCTCGAGACACTTAAGAGAAAGCACACATTCTTTTGAGATAAGGAGGGAGACGGTTCAGAGGACATCAGGTGCTGTTACAGACCCATCAAAGAGGTATGGCACATATTTAAATGACTTAGGAACACTTGCCTTTGAAAAGAGAGTAGTGTGAAGTGCATACATTTAATTAACATTGTGTGGTGGGGAATATAATGGATATGTCTCTTTTTTTCAGATGGGTCCCATGTCATTATTCTAGAGACGGGATTCTCTAAGTTTGACTGTCGAAATGTAGTGGTTGACAATTTGAGAGTTTGAGGTGATTACTTAGACTAATTCAGGAGAGTAGAATGACAATTTACAGTTCTTTTGTGGGTCAGACTTAGTTCTTAAATATGACCTTTTTTTAATCACTTTGTTCCATTTTATGTTCATCTAGTTTGGGAAATAAATAGCATATTTTTGTATTTACGTGAACTCATTAGCTTAGTTTGATATTGCTTGCAGAGAGAGACCGGCCAGCTACTGAAAGGTAAGAGTTGCCACTTACGTAGTTATGATGGGGGGGGGGGGGGGGGGGGGGGGGGGGGGGAATATAGATATATATATTATTATATGTTGCTTCTTTCAAAATCCATATATCTTCTCCTAGGCTGTATGAAATGTTATATGAAAGAGTTTTGCGACATTTTTTCAGATTCCTTGGCTAGCTTAGAGTAATAGGATGTCTTAAAATGTGTGTTCAGATTTCGTATAACATAAGGTAAAAGAATATATGACGTAGTATGAAAAGAAAGAGAGATTAACTTTTTCCGTTCGAAGCTAGAGTTTTTTCCCTATTATTTCAACAACTCGAGATAAGAGATCTCGAGATCTCCGTTGTGTTTTCCAAATCTGTCATCACATCTGATAAGGACTTATGCTTCAATCGAGGAAGTCTTTGTTGAGCATAATACGTACACGACTCGTATGTACATGACTCGTTTCATACTCGTACGTCTTTGCTGAAACCATGTGAAAATTTCATGATTTTTCTGTAAAGTTACGTCATATTAGAAGCTTCTAGAAGATTGCATCATCTTTTGCATGCCCAAAATGTTTTGTGTGATATCCACTGTCCAGTTTCCGTAAGGAAGAGCATTTATTCAGACTTAAATCCTCATAGCGTTCAGACATCTCCTTCTCCTTCTCTCTCTCTCTCTCTCTCTCTCTCTCTCTCTCTCTCTCTCTCTCTCTCTCTCTCGCCATAATTGATTAAAGTAATGTACATTGGTCACTCATAACTTGCAGATTTGATATTTCTTAAAGTTATTTAGTATTATTTAGTGCTTTTTGTGGAATCTGAATAAACATTGTACAAGTGTGTAACGACGCCTTCAATTTTCATTTGAGAAATATTGCGGTGAAATTGTGAAACAAGCTGCAGCCGAAAGAAAATTGGTACCAAGGTAAAGTGTTGTATTTTTATTAGTTGCAACTAATAGTAACAGTGATTTGGTAAAGATTTAGAATAATGGTTACAATGGTTTGGTGAAATTTACATTTTTTACACATTGCAAATTTTTGTGTTTTGTTACATTTGAAGTGATTTTTGTTTGTGCATTAATTCATTTTTCTTATTGAAGTGTGTGTTTTTATTTTATATTCTGTGTGATTGGTGCTTTTCACAATTTTGGTATTTTCCACATTTTTCTGTCTTTTCATTTGCATTCACAATTTAATTAACTTAGTTGTTTTCATTAATTAATCGTTGCACATTTAATTGAATTTAACACTTGTGATTGAATTTGCATTTACTTAGAATTCTTTTCAAGTTTCATTGTTATTTAGCACTTGTGAATTAATTTCCAAATTTTAATTATTGCATAACACTTTTGAATTTTGATTTTTCTTGAATTTTGTGATAAATTAATTTTGATTTAATTTTACTTAATTGAATCAAGAATTAATTAAACTTTGCTTTGTTTTCAAGTAACAGTAATTTCCCCTGATATTGTGAACTTCACTTATAGTTTTGAGTTTGATAATAAATTTTTGTGTTTTAAAATTTGTATAAGTGTTTTCTTTTAAACCAGTATTTATATATGGTTATATTTAGCTTAGGTAGAAACATAGAGTGGTAAGTGAGCTGTTTTCCTTCAATTTACTTGAAGTGAGTTAGAACCAGGGAAGTACTTACACTTCTGAAACCAGGGAAATACTTGGACTTTTAAAGTTGCTGATGGAGTGATGCCCTTTAATTAATTTGATTACCTGAGATTACCTTACACCTGTTTTGATGAACTTAGTCTGATTTTCTGCAATACTGGTAAGTTGTTTAAGGGATCACTCTTGCTTTTAGAGTATTTAGTCATTTAGTACCTGTGATGAAGGTTCAGGTGTCTGGCTGTTGTGAGGTAACAATTAATGAATGGTAAGTGTAGTAACCAGAAACTTGGCACTTTGTCACAATATATCTATATCTATATATATATATATATATATATATATATATATATATATATATATATATATATATTGGATTCAAGATTTTCTGTATTCTTGATATAATTTGAGAACTTCAGATGTAACTAAATATGACAATGAATACAACTTAAACGAAATTATATTCAGTAGTATAAATAAAGACGAAGTTTAACTTTTATTCACGAAATTTACAGTTTTTCAACAGGATTTTCTATAGTGAGTTCATTGCCATCACATTCAATTTATTAGCATGTTCTGAAGAATAAAAAATGGAAAGGCATTTTCTGTTTTGGGTAAAGTATATATTGCATTAAGGATTTTCAACAAGTATTCCTGATATAATTTGTGAACTTCAGATATAGATAAATATGACACCGAATGCTTCATAAATGAAAATATATTTGGTAATTATAAAAATATTTTTGCATTTTAAGTTTTATTCAGGAAATCTATATTGTTTTTCAACTTGATTTTATGAAATATGAAAAGGCATTTTTTATCATTTTATCATATTGATTCCTGGCAATGAAGGAAGCCTGCAGGGGAGTTTACATAATCAAGGGAGATGACTTTGTGTCACGGAGTCCTCTCGATCTGCCTCACTCCTGCCAGTTTTTTTTCTTTTTATAAAAATTAAGCTCTGCAACGGCCAGCACTAAGTCGCCGTCTGAAATAGCCAATGTGTGACCCAGGCTATACAGCATCAAGAGCAACTGCAGAAGATTTTCCAAACCACTTCAAAGAAGACGACCAAACATGGGTAAGTTGGGAAAATTCCCCACCGGTCACATTTCAGTGAGATGGGGTGAATCAATGGGTGTTTGTAGCGATAAGGATAGCAAGTGCAAGATTTGAAAATCATTTATATAAAAAAAGATGCAAAAACACTATGAATCCTATTAGCAGAGATTTGGGAGTATAGCGCAGGATTAGAAGAGTGTAGGTCAGTGGATCAGTAGCATTCAAATTGTTTCGAGATGACAGCTGACGACTGTGATCTTTAAGGTGGAGAATAAACTGAAGTTTCAGTAGTGCAAATAAAAAAAAATGCCAGGAAATAAATACCGATAGCTCACTAGCTTGACTAGATGGCTGAGGGGCAGAAGTGGCCAAGGATAATAATAATAATAATAATAATAATAATAATAATAATAATAATAATAATAATAATAATAATAATGTTTTGATAATAATAATAAGAATAATAATAATAATAATAATATAATAATAATAATAATAATAATAATAATAATAATAATAATTGAAAAAGAAACCCACAAATCAATTTGTAACCTGTTTACTTCTAAGTATTTAACATTTAGAAGTAAACAAGTTTACAAATTGAATTTGTGGGTTTCTTTTTCAATCTTCAAGAAGAAAACTGAAAGAAGTTTTTGTTTGGTAATAATAATAATGTTTTGAGCATGCATAAAATATACACGAATACAAAACTTTATCAAATGATAGCATCATTTTAAACCGGTGTTCTCTAGGGAGAAAGAGCCATCGAGCAACAAGACCGTGTGGTACCTGTTACAGAAACTCATTCTAAATCTTCATACAAATTGATTCTGAACACTGAACAAATTATTTACGGTTTGAAGCAGTAAATTTACATATTGAATCGACAGGCATAATGATGTGCATCTAGTCATCTAGTATGATAAAATCACATCTTTTCAATGAAATAAAATTCTAGAGCAATTTAAATGAAGTTTGATATACGTCGCAAGGTTAGGACCCAGAGAAAAACGGGTCTGCTGTTCACGTGGTAACGAAAATTACACCTTTACCGCGCATTTATGTGGTCTTGTTTTTTTTTTCTTTTTTTTATAATCCGTTTCCTTTATTAACTCATCTTCTGTTAAGGCCTTTCCTTAATTTTCATTTTAATGCTAACTGGGGCATGAGTCACTAAAGGTCCGAGGGCACATAGCTGTCCAGTATAAAAGAAAAAAACAGTATGATTCATTGAAAAAAGACAAAAAAACTTTTCGATACTTCATTCATTATTTGTATCATAGATTTTCTTTTCATGCTATGGCATTCGTTCTTTTTCTTTATTACAATAACTTTACTTTGGTAATTCATCCTAAGATACACAGAAAATTTAACAAAAAGAAACAATTACATCTTTGGGAACATAAGCCTTAGATAATTCTAATTCTGACAGTAGAGACCATGCAGCCATTAACGTCTCTCTCATAATAGATAACCGAGACATGGAAGTATCTGAAGATGCATTCAGTTCGCCTCTGTTGTTTGTACTCAGCCATGATTTTTCTGATACATTGCAGTCTGTTACTTTAATTTTTAAACTAGGATATTTCAGTGTAAATTTCTTGACGATACAGCCATCAGTGTAACGAAGAGACGCTTCTTCTATGACGTCAGAAATTGATTTTTCGATTTTTTTTTCTTCCTCTTTCTCATTCAGATTCTTTTCTTCCTAATGCCATCCTTCATTTTCAATTTCAGGGTCACTGGTCAGATTTCTAAAGAAAATCCTATCCGCACACATTTCTAGTGATAATTTCAGTTCATTCACTGTTCTGTTTTGCACTTGCAGGAGATGACAACTGTCTACTCAAAAATCAAATTAGTTTTCGTTACATTTTGTGGGTTTTGCACTCAACAGTGTGATGTTTTTTCCTAACAAATACTCTCTCAAGCTAAATCGAAAACTCACCGAATTTAGATTATCATGGGCTCTATTCATTTGACGTATGCAACCAAAAAATGTTCCAGTAAATTTTGATTTAATTGCTTTGTAGGTATGAATCTAACCCTATATAATTTACTTAGCATTTCGTGAAGGTCTGTAAGATACTTAGGGCTCTTATACACGATACTTGGCCAAGTATGGTTTCGAAGCATGGCACCAATTGATGCTGTGCTTGAAAACTACTCGTGTAGATAGAAACGCTGAACCACTAACGGAAGTCCGGGGCAGCTACGAGTGAGCTGAATATTTGCGTGCTCACCTACATGGGTGGGCCCTGCCACTCCATTTGAGCTCTGGACACAGCAGCAGCAATGGACGCTTTACCGGTGTCTGCAACATCAGCCAGGCATTTTGAGTGGACAAAGGCGCTTATTTCACAACTGATTAAACGGCACAAGGACCGGGCTTGTTTATACCAAATAAAAAGTGATAATTATAAAAATTGAAATGAGTAGTGCAAAGTGTATGCAGAACTTCATGATTGTGTAAAAAATGTTGATCTACTGTGCTCTCTAGAAATATTAAAGAAGAAAACAAACACGCTAGATAATCAGTACAGGAACGAATTGAAACTTATTAATGCATCAAAAAAGTCAGGAGCTGGTACAGACGAGGTATATGTGCCAAAACTATGGTGTTTCAACGAGCTTAGGTTCCTCGATGTCGGTGAAACACAACGGGAAGCCACATCAAATATGGATGACCTCCAGAGAAGGTGAGTTTTCATATCCTACTAATCACATTGGGTACTGTAATAATGATAGTTGTACCCATTTGACCACCTGTAAAAAATTAGGGGATATTGAAAGGGAAAATTAATGTTGCTCAGTAAGGTATAGTTTTATCCAGTTTACCTATGACTATGAATTATCCCATTATCCTTTGCATACCCAGGACAAAACTAAATAATTAATGAACAATGGTTCAACCTATAACTCAATAACAGGGATACTGACGGATGTGGATAAGTAGGATACTAAATACTGTATGATCATTACCAAGGCACCGCACCTTCATGATTGAAACATCTGCAGTATTCCCAACGAATTTCCTTGGCATCAGTGTTACTATTTCTACCTCTGTCACGGGTGAGACTGAACAACTGAGCATCCAGGTTCACTACATCCTCACTGATATTTCTTGTACTTAGGTATGTATTATGCCTCAACAAATTGTGCAAAACAATACAAACCAAAATAGTTTTCTTTGCTTTTGTGGCTCTAATGCAATAGGAACTGACAAAAGCCAAAATCTACTGGCAAGAATTCCAAATGTGCTTTCCACAGTACATCCTGCCCATGACAGTCTGTATGAAAATATTCCCTCTTGCTCATTTTGACTTTGGAAGCTATGGGGTTTCAATAAATCTGGCATGAGTGGGAATTGATCATCTGCAACGAGGACATAGGGAACCTGTTGTTGACCTTCACCTAGTGTTGTGCTCCCTGAAACTTTTGCCTCACCAGATTCTACTAAATGCCAGATTTTACATTGGTTCCATATCCCTCCATCTAACACCCGCCCATTGGAACAAACATCCACATACAAGAATACATAGTTAGCATCAACCACAGCCATTAGCACAATACTATGAGTCCCTTTATAGTTATAGTAGTACGATCCCCATGGAGGAGGGGCGGCTCTAATGACCACGTGCTTCCCATTCAACACACCTAAGCAGTTGAGAAACTACCATTTCTCCTTAAACTGGGTGGCAACTTTCCTTCACTCCTCTGGGGTACAGGGTGTCTGGAAACAAATAATGAGGGTCTTGTATATTAAGTTATATCATAAGAAAATTATGTAATGTATTACCAGACCACACACATACACATGCACACACACCCACACTTCATGAACTGTACATCTTCACTGATAGGTTGATTGGAAGCTGGGGGAAAAGCTTCGAAGTAGAGAATATTAGAACATATAGTATCCTTAATAGATTACAAGTCATAGAGTATTTCAGCAAAAGTGTTCAAGTAATCTTGTGGGAAAATACATGTGCTCCCTTTATCTCCTAATATTATAGTACACCCTTTTAAATGACATGGACATGTGAAGAAAGTGTAGATGTTTTTGCATTATATAACCCATGCAGGATGAGAAGGACTTAGTGCCAGGGCCAGATGTACCGGATGTAGATGACATGGTGCCATGGCCAGATGCACAGTATGTGGATGAAAACACACACAAAGCGGCACCAACATCACCACCGCAGAGGAGCGCTGTGCCTTTACAGCCTAGGAAAAATCGATGGAAGACAGCTACACCAGAGAGGGCTTTGGAATACGCCCCCAATGAATTACAAGCAATGCCATTAACCAGGGAACTCAGCAGTGACGGTGCTCATAGCATGGGTATCCTAATAGAGAGTGAAATGTGGTCCATGTAACATTGTAAACGTTGTATTGCCAAGATAAATGTATTGCTGTATGTCTTATATGTCTGCAGTATGAAATGCACTGACTATTTGGCTATATAATCCCCACGTTTTGTTCCATAACCATTCTTTGACCCAAGCACGCCTTTTTCTTCTCCTCTTCAAAACCAACCTTGTACTCACAATACACAAAAGTGCAACCATCTGTCGTCTTTGGTGTACTCAGGGATGATTATTGTGCTCAGGAGTCTCTTCCACTGACCAGATTTGGTTAGGCTTAAGAGGTAACCACGCTCTCGGCTCAACAGACGTAAGCAAAATGCTTCGATACCATACCTCGACACTGATTCGAAGGATTCGCCAAAACCATACTTGCCCACGTATCATGTACAAGAGGCCTTACTTGATAGAATTTCTCCCTTTTGAAATCTATAAAAGCAATTAAATCATGCTACAATCAGGGGTTTCATGGTCCCTCCTTTGTCTGCTCTTCACAATCAACCCCAAAACATTTTGTGGTATTTTGTCATCATATATGTATATATATAGAAGAAGAACACATAATATCATACCACTTACTAACAACATATATGATATTAGCGGTTTCTTCCCAACTGCTGCTGTTTAGGAGATCTTTCTTACCTAAGGCTTTCATTTAGCTTGCAAGAAAGGCCATACTTCTGTCTTCCCCTGACGGTACATTTCACTAATGGCAGAATCAGGAACAAAACTCCCATCCTGCAACCTGATTTCACGTCGTCGGTAATATCAATCTTGCAAAAATGTGCAGAGCATATAATAGGAAGATCTTGGCTAATTTTATTAGATCATCAACAAGCTTATATGCAAGCAAGCATCTTTCAAACTTTCAACTCTCGAAAAAACGAAAGAAACGTAAGTCTAAACTCTAAACCTAAAGATTTGATTTTCCTGTCAGAGTTAAAACCCTCAAACACTTTGCAGTCGTTCGGCATTGGGCTGACAATATCTTGACTAAGTGTTTGGCCACGAACAATGTTTTTACACTGACATTTATTGAATTTTGAAAAAATTCAGTAAATTTGACATTAGGATTTACCAACTACAAAAAGAATTACACAGTAAATCCTAATGTCAAATTTACTGAATTTTTAAAATTTTTTCTTAAATATGTCACTGTTTATTAGATAACATACCATATTTGCAACATTAGGCAAAAGAGTATGGGAATTTCGAATACTAGTACATAGTTTATAAGAAATACCTCCACTTTCTTCAATATAATGCCATTAATAACTATTTCCTAAACGAGGTCTCATTACAAATGTATCATGCTTGGCTGAAGCTTTACCATACTTAAAATTTGTACCATTCATTACGTGAACACAATGTTGGAGGCTACTACTACCATTATTCGAAATTTTCCGTGCAACATCCACTTCATTATATCAATAAACTATTTGAATTTGAATTTGATTCTCTAAAGAGTAAACGTATTTCGCAACATCGGTAAACGAGATTAAGTGCCCTCATACGTTACCAAAAAATAAGTCATTTACAAAAGTATTGGATAACATTGGACCCAACACTGAGCCTTCTGGCACACCAAAGTTCACATTCTATATGTAGAAGAAATATGTCCAATCACTTTGACAGACTGAGTTCAGTGTTCAAGATAATCCTGAAACGAAAATTTATCTATGCTCAAGTTGCTCATTTTATTCAACTGTATCGAGTGGCACACTCAGTCTAATGTTTTTGATAAGGTAGAGTATTATTAAGGGAAATTTTATTTATTTCAATATCATTTAGAGTACGTCTATAACTTGGTGTAAAGCTGTTTAAGTAGATAAATGTCTTCTGAATGCACGCTGTGTATTTGAAAGAAGATTGCTCGCACGAATATATTAATACAGTTGATTTGCAACGATTTTTTCCCAATACCTTTGACAAAACAAGCAATAACGAGATCGGGCGGTTAGTTACTTGGGTCCCCAGGGCTACCTTGCTTGAAAGAGGGGCAGACTGTAGCGTCTTTCCGAATATTAATTTTGGAATACCTATGTTAAAAGTTAAGCGTATCTTAGTGTTACCAGACCACTGAGCTGATTAACAGCTCTCCTAGGGCTGGCCCGAAGGATTAGATATTTTTACGTAACTAGGAACCAATTGGATACCTAGCAACGGGACCTACAGCTTATTGTGGAATCCGAGCCACATTATATCGAGAAATAAATTTCTATCACCAGAAATAAATTCCTCTGGTTCTGCGCTGGCCGAACCGAGAATCGAACTTCGGACCACCGGATTGGTAGCCGAGCGCGAAATCGATCCTTCCAACGTGGAACTTGGAATACCTTTGTAACGATGGACATATTTATTATTATAGTTAAGAATAAAGCTAAAACAGGTAGGGAGTCTTCTAAGAATCTAACATCTATGCCATCGTGGCAGTATGATCTTTTTGTTTTTATCGCCATAACTGTATTAATCAGTTTCAACAATTACTGACCTAAGTTTAAAACGAGGAATGCGTGTCAGTGATCCAGCTATTTGCTAGTAATTATAGTAATTATTTTGTCTAGGGTACACATTTTCACCGTTTTTGTCATTTTGAATTTCGTCAAACACTTTTTGGCCAACAGTAGAGAAAAACTTATTTAATTTTTCAGCCATTTCTAGTGTATGCTTACAATTTATGTTTTCTCTTCTGAATTTTTTGTTTGTTATATCATCAATTACGCTCCAAATTTTAGCCTTGTTGAAGTTTTAATTGTTAAATTTGTTTTAAAGTAAGATTTTTTTTCAAAAAGTATTTTCACTTTCTGTTTAGGTGCTCATAACATTCATTATTTATCATAAAAATCCGTAATTATATAGTAAAGTATATTACTATGTAGAACAAACATAGACTTTCGAACACCGCTGTTAAAATGTTAAGTGAGAGGGTAGTTTCCTTATGAAGAGCATCTAAAAAGGTGGGCGGGGCAAGAAGTTAACAGCCCATCATCGAAGTGCTGGTTCGGGTGTTGTTAGGTTATTCTAAATTCAAGAGGCAGTTGCGCCAACCTCCTTGATCTTCGATCTTGCGAAGTTACTCCTGCTTGCACTGCATGGGTGCCATAGTCGAAAACATGAACAGGGACGTCGGCTCTCCGGAGAGAGAGAGAGAGAGGGGAAGAGGAAGCAGAGCGTCAGGGTTCACATATTCAACGTCAGTTTTGAAATGAAAGTGTTTTAGGTACTGTTTGGCAATGAACCAGTTGATAAAAGGGTCTTCATTTGTAAATGCTTTGTTATCTTCAAAATATATTCCCATGTTTATAGCAGCACCGTCAACTAATCTTCTCACGTGAGAATCGCCACTTTTAAAAATAGTTTGTGAACCATCCCAATTAATTCTGTGATCTAAATTTAAACTATGAGCCACCAAAGCTCTGCCCTATGCATGAAGATCGTAGGCCCTTCTGTGTTCCCTTAATCTTACATCCAATCCCCTACTATTGCAATCATGGCATGGAACCTTGTAAACACCGTTATTTCGTTTAGTACTATTACTGTTCTTTGTAAGAGCTATTGACAAGGTGTTTTTATAGGTCTAAACAAATTCTATATTCTTTGGTATTTATTTATATAAAATAATCACCTACTTTTGAGACTTCATCGTCAAAGGCCACTGATACACGTTTCTTGTTATTCATTTCCTTATTAGCTTGACCAATATAAAACTTCCTTTTAGCCCAGCTGATGGCGTCAGTAATAAAATGCTCAGGGTACATTAAGGACCTAAAGGTGTCTACGACATGGTTAAGTTCTTCGTCTAGAAATGCCGGGTCGCATATATGGTGTGCCCTTAGAACACAGCTAATAATTACATTCCTTTTAACTTCTTGTCATTGGTAGGCAAAATAAAAAAATAATGTTCTTAGTTAATAGCTTTTCTAAAAACTGAAATTTGAAAGAGTTACTGCTGACATCCCTATGAATTAGAACACCTAAGAAAGAAATCTTGGCATCAACATATTTATCATTTTTTATGGGGACGACGTAGCTTTAGACTGCTTACTGAATACTGCCAACAAAGTTGTTGATTCTATTAAATTTACTGTTCAAAAAGAGGTTGATGGCAATATTTCTCTTTTAGATGCTCTCTGCTTCCTCTTTCCACCCCCCTCTCTCTCCAGAGAGCCGACGTCCCTGTTCATGTTTCCGACTATGGCACCCATCAGTGCAAGCAGAAGCAACATCACACGTTCGAAGATCAAGGAGGTTGGAATAACGTAACAACACCTGAACTAGCACTTCGATGATGGACTGTTATCTTCTCGCCCTGCCCACCTTTTTAGATGCTCTTCATAAGATAAGCGCCTCAGTGGCATGGTTGGTTTGGTCTTGGCCCACTACCTCGGTGGTCGCGAGTTCGATTCTTGGGCATTCCACTGAGGAGGTGTCAGAAATGTGTAGTTCTGGTGATAGAAGTTCGCTCTCGACGTGGTTTGGAAGTCACGTAAAGCCATTGGTCCCGTTGCTGAATAACCACTGGTTCCATGCAACGTAAAACACATTACACAAACAATCTTCTTAATTAAGGAAACTACCCTCTCACTTAACATTTTAATGTCAACACTGATGAGGAACACCATTCAGGTATTCGAAAGTCTTTACTTGTTTTACATAGTAATACACTTTATTAGATAATTGTGGATTTTTATGACTCAGATTGTTCTTCACAAGACTGTGAATTTCTTAACACAACTATCTATATTAAATTTCAGTTTTTTAGGTCAGCAGCAGTGTCTCTCTTGCTTATAACCTAATGTACGTTAATAGTATAGAATTTACTTAAAAGTCCTATTTTCTTATAGTTATAACACCTTATCTGTTGGTCGAAACGACATCTTTGCTGCTGGCGATTCCTCTCTCCACAGTTGCAGCATCCTCTTTTAGTCCCAGAAGAGCTTTGACAAGATATACCATAAAGTTTAATAGGGACTTTGATGGTGACAGCTGGTCTGTTTGCTTTCTGTTTGAGGAATGCCGCGTGACTTGTCGAGGGTTTGCGAGAATGAGTTCTGTTAATATCCTTTTCTATTGTACCTCCATCAAAGTGTTCGTGGTTTTCTAATAGGTAGTACCTGTTAAACTGGTACTAGTTCACAAATGTTGACTTCTGATTTTAATTTTAATACTAGCTGTGCCATCCATGAGGTCTTGCAGTCCTCCATACATAACGTATTTCCTTGGACGAACATTCTCATTTCTCTGATATTCAATTTTTTTATGAGCTCAAGGTTTTAACAATGTAATTCTTACCCAGGTAATCTGGTGCAAGAAACCAAGAGAAGAAGTAAGAGAGGAGGGTAAAAGATAGAGAACTTATAAAAAAAAGCAAGAGAAGAAGGAAAAGAGGAGGCTGAAATTTATGAAGTGAAGATATAAGCAGAAGCATGAAACAAATATTAATAAGACCCAAAGAATGAAATAGTAATGGAACTCCAGAGGATCAGGAAAGCAGCACTTATATCCCTGTGTCTACTGAAAATCCCAAGTTACCCAAACTTGAGAAGCATGACTGTACGACCATTGTCAACAAAAGATTTGAGGAGTTTGCAGAAAGATAATGCTGGCCTTGGGAAGCATCGGCAAATTTACCCAGTCGATTACTAATATGTAAAGACTTTCAAGTTTTGGTTAGTGTACCTATGTAATGAATTGCTTAAATATGATATGACTGAAGAAGGAATTTTTTAGAAATAAAGTCCATGAACTGAAGAGGAACTGCACACCACTTTTTCGGAAGGCTCTGGAGATATTTCAACAGGTGTATCAAAATGGCTGAGTGCAGAAAGGAGTTCACTAATCTAGCACTCTTGCTCATCAAAGAACGGTCTGGCAATACATGTTGGGGCGAAAATACCAGATTTCTTCACGAAAGAATACCATAGTACACTGATGTGTGGTGAAACTTGCTGAGTGCGATAAGCACAATAGAATGCCAGAAGGGAATATTGAAAACGCCAAGAATTAAAAGATGGTCGAGTATAAGCGAGGAAACCCAAGCAAATTCTCCATGCAAATTAAGGAAGAAGACAAGCAGAAATTCAAGCAAACTCTAACTAGTGCTAAAGTAGTGGAAGAACTAAGGATGTTAACATGGCAATGTTGTGAGATTAAGTTTAAGATGGAAAGCTGGAGCTGACAGACTGATGTGTTAGGAGCATGCAGATCTAAGGAACAGAGGAAGAGACAGTGTAATTTATCATTTAGTGAAAAATTAGCAGTGCTATGAGATAGGTTCTATAAGTGCAGTTGTACATAAGAATTCGGACCAAATGACTGATAAAGAATGGGGCTGGGAACTCACTGAAAGAAGTATCTGTAGATGTCCAGCTCAGTCACGAGCATTATTGGGAACAAACCTTACTATATAAGAAAATTATATGTTATGTGGCTAGTAAACCCCATTTATGATTTTATTTTTTGGAAATTTTTTACAAGTTAAGGACTTTGAAGATGTTGCTACAGTAGCAGCTGAACACATCGTAATAACTGTAGGAACAGATGAACAAAAGGACAAGCCAGAGAAGAATGATACAAGAATAGCTCTGGTCCATGATGCTGAATTCAAGACAGTAGCAGTTGTTATTAGCGCCAAAATAGAAAAAAAATATGACATATCAAGCCCCTTGTGTAGATTATAGTATTCCAAACATTGGAGTATAGCAATCTAAAGAAGCCCAGCAGAAGGATCCTAGCCTAGTCAAGCAGTGTGCAAGCACAAAAACTGACACCGAATATGGGATCATTGGCATATTTTAACTGCACTTTCTAAGGCAAGGTACGTTTAAAGTGTGACAAACCCTAGTGCCAGAGATATATCGAAATCAAGTAATAAAGTAGGTCAGTAAGCCCATGGCCAGTGGTCATCTTGGAGCTAAGACCATAAACTGTGTAACCAGCAATTTCCATTAGCTAGGAGTGGTTGCAATTACTTCCAAATTTTGTAGGTAGATTGCACCAAAGGGCAGTGGCAACAAAGTACCACTAGGAAGGATGTAATTGAAAGGGGGACCAAGAGCTTAGTGGATCACCTAAATGGAGAAGGGGAACAGTGGCATCTTGAAAATAATGGATTTTGCTACACATTATCTAGAGGCAGTGGCACTATGTAAGATAGAGACTAAATGGGCAGGCTGAAGCTTCTGAAGGAGGTGAGCTATCTAATGAGCACCAAGCACTGGGTCATGGCACTGTATAACTGAGATGTAATGGAATGTGAAAAGATCGACAGTATGCTAAAGTCTGTACTGAAGCTGTTCCTGGAGAGACCAAAGTACTAGGACTGATATCTACCATTGCTCTTGTTTTCATATTGAGGAGTACCCCAGTTAAACACCAGATTTTGTGTTTATTCTCGCAGCTTTAGATATAAGAAAGTAGTTTTTGATCTATTTATATAAAGAAATCCACTCCATATAAGTACAGATAGAATCACTAAAATGTAATTATTACAACTAAGCATTCCTTTTCAACTATGCGGTAGTCACACTAATTTTTCTTTAGTTTCCTACTTGCAAAAGCAGTAGGAAATATGCCATCAGCAAAATTTTTCACTGGAATGCATTGCAGCACTTCATTTGATGCATCTGTCTCCATGGTGAAAATCTCAACAAAGTCTCAGGTTAACCTTACATTACCACACTTGGTAAAGATCTTGTTTTCCGTACACTGTGAGCCGGCACTAGTGCATGGATACTGACTCCTCCTCCCTGGAGTCCTCTTTTTTAGTGGTCTTCTACCCATGTGAGGTGCATTCGTTAGACTCCATTCATTAATTTTGGTGTACAAGATCTTTACAAAAGGTGGTGGTTATGTATTATTTTCCCCAGTGGTAATTTAGGGTCAAAACCCTAGTTTACCACCCTTGGTAAAGATCTGGTAAAGATCTTGTTTTTCCATATGCTGTAGCCGACACTAGCGCATGTGCTCGGATACTGTCCCCTCCTCACAGGAGTCCTCTTTTTTAGTGGTCTCCTACCCATGTAAAGCGCAGTTGTTAGACTCCATTTGTTAAAGTTGGTGTACAAGGTTTTTACCAAACAATCTTGTTTTCCCGGCCAACAATCATATCACTTGTATAGACTAAAAATAACATTGGACCTACTAACCATTTCAGACCTGTTGTGGGATCGTATTTCGGGACTATCTTCAAGGCTATTAGTTGGACAGTTATGACATTCTAGCACAATGTTTACAATACCCTGCTGTAATTTATAATATTATATGAGCTAGTTAAATTTATATACTTTAGGAGTTTACTCTTATGATTTTAAGTTGTAGTCAGTCAGAACCCAAACACCTGAGCGAAGGTTCAGATAAGTTGACTTATCCCCTTCCCCTTTATCAGTTCCCTCCTTCCCCCACCAACAAGCTCCGCCATCCCCCTCACACACTCATCCTTCCATCACCTATCCCCTCTCCCACTCCCTTCTCTTCCCCCTCCAATTCTCTCTCTCTTTTTCTCTCTCCCATCTGAATTACACATTACACTAGAAAATATAAATACATACATTGTGCATTATGTATATCCCAACAAAGAGTTGAGTGGGTTTTGCTAATGTGCTCCACTATGGTGTTCAACCTTATTCTACTATAATTTCACTAAATATTGTCATTGTTGTGAAATTCTTGAATAAGGCTTTACACAAAATGAGTTATGGGTAATAATTACCTGTTAAGACAATTTCCAGTGTGCCAGCTTTCCTCTCTTAGTTGAACATATTAGGAAGTCTGAGTGCAATCACATGTTTGCACCCATTTGCGCGGCTAAGCAAATTGGACATGGGCTGCATGATAGTAGCACACCTTCAGTGCCCAGCGACAAACCACTTTCTGGGATCGTGTGCCAGTGAACATTTATAGAATATTGCTCAAATACTGTAATCAAAACTGTCAACCGAGCCAAAACAGTCATGTCCATTAACCATCTATCCATTACTACACCCAGCATTTCTATTCTTAATCCATTATACAAAATTCCTCTAGAATAACTAAGTGTAAGACTTTATATCTCCTTGTGTGCAATTTAGAGAGAGAGAGAGAGAGAGAGAGAGAGAGAGAGAGGAGAGAGAGAGAGAAGGGGTGGGGGAATAGGAGTGGGGAAGAGGAGGGAGTGGGAGGGGGTCATGGTAATCGCTTTATAGCAAGGAATTATATATTAAAGGAAAGGAAAATGCATCTTCTTCGAGAAGGTTTGCAGCGAGGAGGCATTCGCGCATGTGTTGGAAACGCCACGTATTATGATGCAACATTTCATCAAGACCCTTCTAAAAAGTTCCTGTTGTCTCGAGAGTCTGTGATGTTCACTGGTAGGCGCCGCCCTTTTCAGCCCCGCCCCCAGATCGTTGTATATATAAATGCCCTGAGGAAGTAGAGAAATCAGATCATCAGTGAGAGATCATCAGAGAGAGATAAGAGAAGAAGGAACAGACGAAGGATAAGAGAGGAAGAAAACGCACGAGAGGGTGGGATCGGAATCGGGTCAAGAGAGAGAGCGACAGAGATATTCCGACGTTGAGCAAGCCTTCAGAGAAGAAACGTCCTACAAGAGGTTTTGAGGAGTTCCCGCCCTTCGAGTATCAAGAATAGACATTGCTTTCTGCATTACAGAGTCAAGAATACGTCTGAAATTATAGTTCTCCTTTGTGAAACCATCGCTTCGAGCATTGATTTTCGACAGCTGCAAAACTGTCCAGCAAGTATTTCATTATGGCACCATTTCCCCAGTTCACCTACTGTAAGATTTTAATTTTTTTATGTAAATAGGAGAAACCATTCTGCATTAACTTTGTTAGTAAGCTTGTAAATATACTTTTGTTCTGTTTGTGATTCTTTCTATATTCGTATCCCCAGTTTCAACTGTTGGTGTTGAATCCTTTTTGTTTATTATAATTAAGAACCTGTAGTGGACCTCGGAGGGGAAGAAGTGATAGAAGGATGGGTGTGTGAGGGGATGGGGGAGATTGTTGGTGGGGAAAGGAGGGAACCGAAGAAGGGGAGGGAAATAAGTTGATTCATCTGAACCTTTGCTCAGTTGTTTGGGTTCTGACTGACTACACCTTAAAATCATATGAGTAAACTCCTAAAGTTTATAACTTTGACTAACTCTTGCAACATTAAAGATTACTTTTTAGCTTAAGTCTTATTTTTGCAACACTGAGATGATGATCACTACCAACATCTGCTCCTTGATTAACAAGCATCCAGCTAAGAGCTTCTATGCCATTTACTAACAGCAATATGATCAAGCTGATTTTCACATTTTCCACACGGTGACACCCATGTTGTCTTGTGTATATTGTGATCTGAGCCCTCACCGACTAAGTCATTTGCTAGACAGAAACTCCCAAACCTTACTCCATTCTCATTCATCCTACCACCAACACCCATCTTACCCATACAAGCCTCAAATCCCTCATTTGATCAGGCCATTATTGCATTGAAGTCTTCAGTACAAATCAAAACATCATGTCTAGCAACTCTTCCTATTCCTTTCTGCAGCTTTCCATAAAATGCATTTTTCCTTTCATTAGGTGCATCATTAGTGGGCGCATAACATACAAACAGAATGATGTTACTATGATTTCATTTGAGACACATACAACAACCACTAGTCCATAGAATCCCATTCATATAGAGACTTCTTTGCATCCCAACAACAATCCTACTCCCTGATATTGCATTCTATCCCGTTGGCCAGACATCAACAAATATAAATCATTCTCTGAATCTAATTAACTGATTCCAGTTAATCTTGTTTCTGTTCTAATAAAAATGCCTAATTCATAACTTTGAAAAAGTGCCAGTAACTCCTCAATTTTGCTCTCCTGATTGAGCGTTCTCACATTCCAATTTTGATGATACTTTTAAAATGAATAAAAGAATAAGGAGACTGTGAGATTCTTAGCCCATTTAAGGTCTGGGATGTATGGGACTGGGGGACATTCTTGTGCTGTCAGAGTGCATCAAGGTTTCTTTGGCTCACTACATGAACACTTTACCACAGTGCAGTGTTGCAGTCTCAGTAGGCAGCAAACGTGCCTGCATGCTCACACCTGAAAGGTTCAGCTATGCTGAGGCCAATTGGATGCTGGCGTGCTCCCAGCCATTTCAGGCAGACTGTTTTTCCAATGGTGGCAATAAGAATAGAAAGATTACCAAATATTTTCCTCTCAATGGCACAATGATCAGAAGTGCCTAAATACTCGTAAGCCTTGGACATGACGATAGCTGGAATTTCTGTGAACATGACGTCTAATCAATTGCCAGAAATATTCATGTGTTCCTCAATCAGCTGGACAAAATTAGAGGATACACAGAAAGAGCATCCCGGCTATGTTGAACTGTAGGATTTGAATTAAGCCACTCGTTGTTCTTTGAATTGTAGTCTCCACAAATAATGGATGAAGCTTTGAATCCTATGACTAAGCCATAGTAGTCATACAACTATCATTTATAAAGAAATATTATAATTAGTGCCACTGCTATTCTGTTTGAACGTCTAATATTTATTATGGTATTAATAATTTAATAGTAGGCAAAATGAAAGAAAAAAAGCCTTTTTGGCCACTAGATAACTGGTGCTTTTATTAAGCCAATCAGTATAATAAATTTTTTGTATCAGAAAGTTACATTACACAGGAACTAAGTCATATTCATTATTTAACAACCTTAAGGTAACAAGAAAAAAATATTGATAAAGTTAATCATAAAATGTTCACCTTACTCTGAGAGAAAGGACAGGTATACTGAAATGAACATTCTAGTGCGAACTATTGCCTTCGTCATATTCGCCTCTCTGGCTCACGCAGGGCATCTTGGCATCCTTTACCAGTAATCAAATCTTTCGAGTTAGATAATAGTATTGCAGAAGGAATGCAGGAAATTAAAGATGATATGTAGGATAATTATGAAAATCAATACCGTTTTTCACTTCTTATCACTAGGATAAGGAAATAAGTAAACCAGGGGCATGGCATCCTTTGATAAAAAGAGAGGTTGGGGCCGGGGGCGGGGCGGGGGCGGGGGCGGGGGCCGGTTGGTGGTTAAAAGGAATGAAGGAAACCTTCACGGAGAGCGGGGCTTAAGGTGGAAATGAAAATAAATGACCCAGGGTACATTTCGTCCCAGATTTGTTTTAGTTCTTTTTGTCAGTATAGTAACGATAAATCATCATGACGGATACTAATGGTCAAACCAGATGAAGAAAAAATTCTATAATAACGAAGGCGTACCTCACTGATAAGGAGAGTGGAGCGCCACAATTATTGATAATATGTAACAAATTTTTTTTTATTTATAGTTATTATCGAGGCAATCTGCATCACGTCACTCAGTAAAAGAAGTACGTAAACTCAGATAAGCGTGTTTTTTTACTTTATTTGTCTGTCCGCATACAATCAATTCTCTCTCTCTTTATACATACGTACATACATAATATATACTCGTGTTTATTCTAGATATATATATATATATATATATATAATAGATATATATGCTTAAATATATATATATAGCTTATATAATATTATATTATGTAGATAATAGATATATCGATATTATTATATAATATAGATAGAAATATTATATATTTGATAAGATATATATATATAGATATATGTATATAGATATATATTATATCAATATATATATTTATACTATATATATATCTATATATATATATATATATATATATATATATATATATATATATATTAATATATCTATATATATTATAGATTATAATATATAATAATATATATAATTATATATATATAATAATCTATAAATATAAAATCTATTATATATATAGATATAATTATATATCTATATATATATATATATCCTAATATATCTAGGATCTATATATATTAAGATCTATATATATATATATTCTGGTATAATAATATTATTTTAAAATTAAAATTTTTATAATATATAATATTATATATATATTTATTTATATATAAATAAAATATATATGTTTTACACCCTCAGAGAGGATGCGATATGTAAACTTACCTTTTCGAGGTTCTCTAGTAGCAATGTCCCTAACCTTGGGCACTATCTCTTTTTCTCTCTCAACTTCTCTCTCTCTCTCTCTTAACCAACTTCTCTCTTTCTCTCAGCCAATCAATCGACCTGTATGCAACTCACATATCACAATTACCTCAGGTCGTTAAATCAGACTCACAAATTACAAAAAAAAAAAAAAAAAAATACAGACTATTTATTAAGAACAAAGGGACTAAATAAATAAATAAAGTTCTCAAAGAACAAAATGATTGACAAGATAAGTCAAAATCTGAAACTTTAGCTTCTTAAACACTACCCAATGAAAACTCCAAGCAATGCACCATTGTAAAAGGGCATTATAATTCAAACAGAAAACCCATATAACCCTGGGGATCGGACCAAAGCCGTCCACCACTATCTCTGCAATAACTAAACATCAGTCATAAGAGAGGTAATCAAAGTCATAAGTCTCTCTCCTATACCATCATTACCAGTACCAGATAAGTTCCCATGGGAATAACCAGATAAGTTCCCATGGAAACTACCAGATCCGTCTGTTAAAATAAGGAAAGGAATCCCATATAAATAAATTGCAAACAAACCAAAATTATATCAATCAAAAAGTCATACGAAAGAGTACATCTCTGAAAAAATTTTAAGATACAAAAAGACAACGTCACACTTGGACAAATGGATTCTTAACCATTTCACCACTAAAACAATGCTGCTTCTAAGAGCCCTGTTATTTTACACTGCCATTATGTAGGGGAACAGTCCGCACGTAGTACGAACTTTCTCACAAGAAACTCCCTTTAAGATGACATCACTACAATGTAACAAGTTCATTTGCCCTGGAAAAGAACCATGATATCATATGCAGCTCATAGTCACACCCATGAAATCTAATGAAAACCGGATACGGAAGTCCACTTACTTCCGCTCACACACGAACATAAATGCGACCTGTCTTTGCCCTTAGTCAAGGCTGAGACAGCAATCTTCAACAGCGCACCACCCAAAGTGACGAGTGTACATTTCAAGACCCTGCTTTGTCTCCGTGGGAGTCAAAGAGGACAATTAAAAAAAAATGTTCAAGGTAACCTTCCGTCCAACAATCTCCTGAATTGACATTTTGTCATCTCTCCACAGTGTAGCAAAATCAAAATATGCATGTGCCAAGTTAATGAATTATATTCATAATGGTGTTCATATTATGTATATTCTCAATACTCATTATATATATATATATATATATATTTAATATATATATATATACATATATATATATATATAATATATATATATATATATATGTGTGTGTGTGTGTGTGTGTGTGTGTGTGTGTGTATGTGTGTATGTATGTATGTATGTATGTATGCATGTATGTATGTACGTACGTATATAGCTAGTCACAAAAATCATATTTAGGCATTTGTTTTTCCTTTTTTCCTTCCCTATGATAACTTAGATGATTGGAAATAACGTAAAATTTTGGGATATAAGAAAGCAAAGTTGTTTTGGAAAATGCATGCTTTGCCCATATCATAAAAAGTCCCCAAAGGTTCGTGACATATCCCATAGGTAATTTTAGGGAATGATAGTCAGCACCACCCTAATAGTCATTTTAGGAGTGTCCATGCGCTTAACGCGGAAGCAAATCTGTTTCCCCCTTCGCCCCTTTTTAAGGATGTTCGTGGTTATTAGCAGTCAATTGCTAGGGAGTGTTCTTTTATCTGTCCTCACTCTCAAAATTAGTTTTCCATTTGACCTGACCCTTGTAAATCTACAGGTAGTACCCCCACTAATTTATTACTTTATCCTCACAAAACTCAACTGATTTACACTTTGTATTCCTTTTCTGTCTTCTGTGGTACTGGCCCTCTTGTGACTTCTATTCCACATACCTGTCAAATTTGAAGCATCCCGATGGGACCCCAAACAAATAGGCTAGCCGTGTTTGATCATAACAAGAAGACAATGACTCTATTGTCCTTCATCTTGGGTATAGAGAGGCATCACTGCCATGTTACAGTAGCAGCAGTAGTTCAAGTCAAGGAGAGAGGATTCACTGCCTGATGTGTGCATTGTATAGATGACGCTCCCCCTACATCAGCAGATGTTACTGATTGTTAGTTTGTCACCATAAGCACCTGTTACCTGCCAGTAACTGAGGACTTGACGAGAAGTTCGTACCTCGATGTCCTTCGGTGCTGCACCTTTGGAAGGTTGGGCGTGCATGCCATCACTGTGCCATGAACTTGTAACCAGAAGTGCATCTCCTTCTCTTACCACATTCTCCCTGTTTTGGGACCGATTGCGATTTCCAGTGAAGTTTTCTGCACACCGCAAGGGGACTCTGTTTCTACACATGTCTCATCCATGGACTAAGGTAAAGTGAATGGAAGTTGTATGTCGCCCTCACAGTATTCACAAACTTTTTTCTAGCTGTTCTACTGTTCTCCAAATCCCTTAATTTTGCAATCTCCCTTAGAGATTCCCGTTGAGTGATCTCTAGTAAATGTCATTTTAAATTATTTGGAACACCAGTTAACATAACGGTACCCATTACTACTGTGATAGAATTTATAAGTAGGTGTAGATTTTACTTTCTGAAATATTGTTGTTTTGCCAGGTGTTTTCCACTTGACTTCATGCATTATCCCCTTGTGTGCTGCAATGATCCCTTCATTGCTGATCCATTTATGAGCGTCCTGGTTGTGTCATCAATAGATTAATGGCGCCACCTTGTGGTCATTACCAGTGTCATATGCGGTCAAGCTTTTCAGGAACCCAGTGTGAAGAGTGTGCTACAGTTTTCCTTGTACCACACCTTTGCAAGCATCCTGATCCCCTTTAATTTTAATTTTATGATTTCAATTATTGTGGGTTTGTGCACATATCTGCAATGTTGTGGTACATTGTTTTGTGTTTGTTAGCTTTTACAGTAACTTAGAGTGCCACAGAGTTCTGTTGTTAGCTCCTGTATATTTCTCATATTTCTTCTGATCCCCTTCAGTGAATTATATGTATTTTAGTGGATATTTGAAGTTTATCTCATACCCCTAGTAGTTGTTGGTAAGTTAACTTCACTAATATATTCTCTTATCTGTTCACTGGTAGGTGGCGAAATTACTATGGGTTTCACAGACAGTGCAATCACGTATCACGTTTTCTGGCAATAATTCTGCAACGAACACTCGTATCAGTACGAGATTTTGCTATTGTGTATCACACCCAGTGCCGTAATTTATAAGAGTATCATGAATCACTAATTGTAAAGAATAAAGACACTTGTCCCTGTACCAAGAGGCAAAAACTCAATTAGCCAGAAATGGATACGAACACAACAGTAAAAAGCTCCGCTTGCCCTCCCCGCCACCGCCATCCCCCTCCCTCCTTCCCTCACCTTCCCTTCTCTCTCTCTCTCTCTCTGAAAGTTGTTTCAGTTTAAACTTAGTTTATATGAGTTTTTCTATCTATCTATCTATCTATCCATCTATCTATCTAATAATATACATTGCTGTATAGATATAACGATCCACTCGGTTGTTAGCTGTCGGTTGACGGAGTTATTTATGCACTGATCCGCTCATCTCTCTCTGAAAGTTACCTTAGTTTAAACATATTTGTACGATTTCTCTCTCTCTCTCTCTCTCTCTCTCTCTCTCTCTCTCTCTCTCTCTCTCTCTCTGAAAGTTACTTCAGTTTAAACATATTTTGTACGAATTTTCTATCCATCTATCTAATAATAGTTTACAATGGCGTATATATTTAACGATCCGCTCGGTTGTTACCTGCCAGTTGACTGATTTATTTATGCATTGATCCGCTCTTCTCTCTCTATCTCTCTTTGTCTATCTGTGAGTCTTTTCAAATGTGGGCAGTGACGCACGCATCGTACCTATGGCAAAAGGAAAGGGTTGCGTAAGGTAAGTTGTGTGAGGTGCTGCTTAAAACAGAGGCTTAACCCTTTTTTCCTTTTGCCACCATGCCCCCCAAAACTAAAATGTTTGCCAAATAGTAATTTATAATTTGGGTATGTGCATGGATGATAGATATTCATAGGAAATGAAAAACAAAAACTTTATTTCCCCTAATATTACAGATATTTGGCCCCCTCCACCCATCCCCTTCCCATGAAATCTTGTGACGCCTCGTAGGGACTGAATTGCATTTATTTGAATATTGGATTTGCACTTGCTCCAAGCTGAGATTACGAGGTTATTTAGCGCTTAGAAGCAAACAAGTATGAAGGTGGACAGTAAGATGGAACAATTGGAAAAAAAAAAAAACGGAAACAATGTAAAAGGTCTAAAAGGGGAGCAACTAGGGCCGAGGGGACGCTGCAAATACCCTTCATTAACGCCTACAGTGCACTGCTTGAGGTGCACTGATGGCACTAACCCCATAAGGGTTATATGTTTTGTTTTAATTATATTTTTCTCTATTTTATTTTTCTTATTCAACCAGCCCTTGAGTCGGCCTACAGGCGAGTTGAAGTTTATT
>NC_061088.1:43409657-43412157 GCF_015104395.2 Macrobrachium nipponense | reverse complement strand
TATATATATATATATAACTAGATATCGATAAATAGTATATATATTATAATTAGAGCATGTGCAGGAAATCAAGCAGATCCCATGAATAGAAGTTAAACCTACTTTTAATGACCATTTGTCACATCAAGTACATCCATAAATTATCAAATATTAGTGTGCTATCAAAACGTAAAAAAAAACATGAAAACATATGCACTAAATCAAACTTAAAACTTGAAAAAAATTATACACATGGAATCGAAATCATATAAAAACGATTTAGGCACTAGAATACTAGATAAAAGCACAGACATAAAAATGTTTGCACTAAATCACACAAATTACACATAAAAGAAGGGAATTTTAAAACTGCAAAATAAAAAATGAAAGGGAATAAAAAAACAATAAGTAAAATAATAGACATACTTGCGGGACAAACACTAACCTTTCAAAGCAAGATAAAGCACACACTAAAAGTTCACACAAACCTACAGACCAGAGAACCGAAAATGTAAACAACCAAACTAGGCAATAAACAGTGGAAGAGCCGTAGTTTGGTGATTAAGAGAAGCATTTTGTGTTCTGAAAACTACTGCAGCAATGTGCCAAATCCCCTCTATTGAAATCCAACAAGGCTTTTGCGTCTGTAAACGCCTCTGCATCACTTTTAAATCACTTGACGTTTAAAGAATTATTAACTCCTTCAATGAAAATCTGCACTTGCTGGGAAAGAACGCCATCAATAATACCCCAAAAAGGGCAAACCCCCGCTGCAACCTTAGTGACTTTGTGCAACGAAATGTGATCACCATTATCTGCTTCCTGCCATTTTGTCACTTTTAGAGAAACCCTTAATACTCAGGATTTGACCTGACCTCAGTAACATCAATATTGTTTCCCAAGTTTCCCTCACAAAAAAAAGAAAAACGAAAGAAAATCCCTATACAAATATTTTCAAAGTAAATGTTTCTTGAGTCTATGGGAAGAAAATCCCCTCTATCACCTCATGGTCAAGGTTAAATGCTGACCGAATCTGGGTCATTAGCGCAGCAAAAGAAAACGGAAAGAAGAAGAAGAAGAAGAAGAAGAAGAAGAAGAGAGAGAGAGAGAGAGAGAGAGAGAGAGAGAGAGAGAGAGAGAGAATGACTGGGGAATTATCTGTTCCCCTCCTTTCATTAGCAACCGCAAGAGCTTTTGCCGACTCGCAATCCCAGACACTAGACTCAGCACAGCCGACAATACTCAAGTCTCTATATTCACAAACACACTCACATAAACAAAAAATTAAAAAAAGCGAAAAACTCGGCGCTTTATATCACCCTCAATAAATTAATTCCCGAGAGAGTATACTCAGAAATCAAACAACTTTTAAAATATCAATTCACAACTTCCCCTATAAATGCAGTTTCAATCGAATACCTCGTAGCAAGTCATAAAAACATTACATTCTGATCCCCTGAAAAAAAAAACTGCATGGCAATTATAAGAAACTCTCTAAACTGTCCCTTTAATCCCGCAAAGAAAATTAATTACACAAATCGAAAATTGTTAACACAATACAAAAAAGAAAAGAAATGGTGACACTTCCGTCTTCCTTAGAGAGAAACGGCATGAGACACACATAGGCCGTCTGTTTGCTGCATAAGCACATATCTATCACACATGCGCCCCCTGATTTCAATAAACTCGCGATGCGACAACCCTCTTGTATGCGCGATTGATCACCTCGAGTATCTAATTTCTAATCCCCAAGAAATTATGGTAACCACACCGTATTTATAGCACACGTCATATTAGCACACTCTTTGAAACACCACTGCCTTAGAAGGCTGAGTTCCCGATGAACCGATTTTGCTGACTAAAGCCCAAGCACATCTCGTCGGCGATAGAGTGACAGTTGCCATAATTCCTAAATATAAAATCCTTTTTCCTAACATCTACATGATTTCCTAACTCCTATGCAACCCCTCACTCTCCTCAGAAACGTAATCCAGAGGCCTGATTGCCTTTCCCGACTGTCACCAAATCTGTTACAAGGTCTAATGGACCCTGTTATAACTAAAAGGAAAGAAATGATTAATTATTCACTCAACCTACCTTGGCATCACCCCGGACTGACAATTCTGCAGCAAAATCAATTTTATCAAATCCAGAGTAAAACTACACTCAAAGACACAAAAAAAGTGGCTTTATTTCCCCAAAAGAACTAACAGGAAAACCAAGGAAAATTAATTTTAAAAAATTCCAAAACCATGAAGCACAATTACTCCTCTAATGGTCATTTAGATTAAAAAACCTGTCACACACTATTCTCATTGTCAAAAACCATCAGTAATTTCCCAAACAAAATTGTTAAGTAGAGAATTCATTTTCTGCAATGACAAACCAAATTCCTCTGAAAAAGAAACCACAATTATCAGAAGTAAAATAAAAAAGAATGGATAAATGTTCCATAAAAATATTAAGTGCGGGCACCGCACTTAACTCCCTTTAGAGTATCAGTAAAAGTTCACAGTTTTTT
>NC_061088.1:43322157-43407157 GCF_015104395.2 Macrobrachium nipponense | reverse complement strand
CGGGCACGAACCATCGACATCTTCAATTCCAGGACTGGCTTCACTGCCAGTCCTGGAATTGAAGATGTCGATGGTTCGTGCCTGTCGGCTGGCAATTCTATTATCATAAAGCCAGTCGTGGAATTGAAGATGTCGATGGTTCGTGCCCGTCGGCCAGCAATTCTACTATCGCTGAGTAAATTCCCCTTCGGTTAAACATAATTATTCCGAGGTTGAGCGAATTAGATATTAAAGGACAATTGTAGCTCGATATATGTATATGAATCCCAGTAACAGGTGTTTGTGGGCAGCGTTCTATTCTCATTGGTGACATCCAATTTTAACAATCCTCACGGAGCCCTGTTTCCCTTATCCCCTTCTTTCAAGCACAAGATTAAACGCCTAGAATATTTCTTTTTAGATTCATGGATCACGTTTATATTTGGCAGGACTGATATGCAAGCTCTTGCTGAAGTGGTGCTCCCCGAGGATTTGTAAAATTTGTTCTATCACTAATGAGGGAAGGACCTCACTACAAGTGTTTGTATGTACTTTCTGCTAGAAATATTATATATATATATATATATATATATATATATATATATATTATATATATATATATATATTATATATATATATATATAATATATAGATATATATATATATTATATATATATCTATAGTTAATTATAATATATATTATATATAAATATATATAAGACAATTTGTAATGTTCTGTTCAGATTCCACAAAAAACACTAAATAATACTAAATAACTCTAAGATATATCAAATGTGAAATTTACAAGTTAGAGTGACCAATTTAAGTTACATTCATATAATCTCAAGTATGTCGATGGAGAGAGAGCGAGAGAGAAGGTCTGAACGCTATGCGGTTCTAGTTGCAATGAAAAACTCTTCCTTATGAAAGCTGGACAGTGGAGATGGCACAAAATGTTTTGGGCAATGAGAAAGATGATGCAATGCTTCTAGAAGCTTCGAACATGATGCAACTTTACAGAAAAAATTGTGAAATCTACACATGGTTTCTGCAAAGACGATAAGAGACCCTGAAGTTTCTGCTTTGCTTTCCCAATCTGTCAACACGTTTGATTAGAGATCTCCGTTGTGCTTTGGATTCCTGTCATCATGTCTGATAGGGACTTTTGCTTCGATCGAATATGTGTCTTTGTTGAGCTTACTACGTACATGACTCGTTCATAACTCGTTTCTAATGCGTACGTCTTTGCCGAAACCACGTGTAGATTTCACAATTTTTTCTGTAAAGTTGCGTCATGTTCGAAGCTTCTAGAAACATTGCATCATCTTTCTCATTGCCCAAAACGTTTTGTGCCATCTCTACTGTCCAGCTTTCATAAGGAAGAGTTTTTCATTGCAACTTAGAACCGCATAGCATTCAGACCTTCTCTCTTTCTCTCTCCCTAGACATACTTGAGATTATGTGAATGCAACGTAAATTGGTCACTCGTAACTTGTAAATTTCAGATTTGATATTTCTTAGAGTTATTTAGTATTATTTAGTGTTTTTTGTGGAATCTGAACAGACATTGTACAAGTGTAACGGCGCCTAATTTTGTGAAATACGTACTGTGAATTGGTGAATTTTTTGAACAAGCTGCAGCAGAAAGAAAATTAGTAAAGGTAAAGTGTGTTATATTTTCACATTGCAAATTTTTGTGTTTTGTTTCATTTGAAGTGATTTTTGTTTGTGCATTTATTAATTTTTCTTATTGAAGTGTGTTTTTATTATATATTCTGTGTGATTGGTTCTTTTGACAATTTTGGTATTTTCCACTTTTTTCTGTGTTTTCATTTGCATTCACAATTTAATTAACTTAGTTATTTCCATTACTTAATTGTTGCACATTTAATTGAATTCAACACTTGCGAATTAATTTGCATTTACTTAGAATTCTTTTCAAGTTTATTATTGTTTAGCACTTGTGAATTAATTTCAAATTTTAAGTATTGCTTAACACTTTTGAATTTTGATTGAATTAATTTTCTTGGATTTTGTGATAAATTCATTTTAATTTAATTTTACTTAATTGATTCAAGAATTAATTGAACTTTACTTTGTTTTCAAGTAACAGTAATTTTCCCTGATATTGTGAATTTCACTTATAAATTTTGAGTTTAATAATAATTTTTTGTATTTTAAAATTTTTATAAATGTTTCTTTAAACCAGTATATCTATAGGATTCGCTTAGGTAGAAACATAGAGTGGTAATTGATCTGTTTTCCTTCAATTTACTTGAAGTGAGTTAGAACCAGGGAAGTACTTATATTAGGGCTATTGCCTTGTATAATGAGGCGCCCTATGAGGTAATGTTAGACTTGCGATAATCTTACGCTAAGTGGGTTGGTTATGCACTTCCATACTCATTGGAGTGTCTTGGGGTTTCATGATAACTAATGAAGTAAGTATCTTCTTTCGTTATGACGACGATGTGTTAAACTCATGATGATATCTTCTTTCTGATGTGAGGTTCTAGTAGAAAACACGAAGTATAAAAAATAGTTCTATTCTCTGAGATTACATGATGAAGATCAGATAGGATTGTACAGGTCTTCTAATGACGATGGCTTGATCGCCTCTGCCAATGATGATGGCTAATTCTGTTCTACATGATGAAGCTTAGGTAAAGATGTACAGGTCTGCCAATGATGATGGCTAACTCTATTCTCGCTACCATCTTGGTTACAAATCATAAAGGAAGCAGACAGTAGCTCGAATATACGAACATACACAAAGATGACATAGTTGCAAATCACGTAGGCCGTTTGAATTATAGGTCGCAGTAGTTGTCTCAAGCAGGAAGCTTGGACTAATGTTTTCAAAATAAATGAAGGACCACAGGTGACGGCATGTCATCTTAGCCTACTTTATTGTCTACTTCATCTTAGAATACTTTATCGTCTCTGGTCTGATCACATTCCTGCAAGCAATCTGGTTGACCTCTTTAGTTTTAGTTTTTTATATATATGGAATAACATTCCATGTTTTTATTATGTAACTCTTACACTTAGACTTATGAAATCAGGGAAATACTTAGATTTTTTATTAATTTAATTACTTACAAGATTACCTGACACCTGTTTTGATGAACTTAGTCTGATTTTCTGCAATACTGGTAAGTTGTTTAAGGGATCACTGTTGCCTTTAGAGTATTCAGTCGTTTAGACCTGTGATGAGGGTTCAGGTGTCTGGCTGTTGTGAGGTAACAATTAATGAATGGTAAGTGTAGTAACCAGATACTTGGCACTTCGTCAAATGTTGGGGGAGTGGCATCACATTTTGCTTCCGATAGTTATTTATTATCATTCCTTTCATGTTAACAGATTTTTATTGTCTGAGATTGTATGCTGTTAAAGATTATTAATAATCATAATCTCACTCTCTCTCCCTGTCGTGTTAAAGGAAATTATATAGTACCTCGTTCTAAAATGATTTGAGTCATCATACATTTTGGGGTCGTGGTAACCTGCAGAATAATAGCCTCTGAGAGCGTTATTTCATTCTAATTTTTGTTTAGAGTGTGCTTACGTCTCTCTTTCTCCCTCTTTGTCTCTTTTCTCGACCTAGAGAATTTATGGAATCTGATCAATTATTATAAAAGTGTGTTCGTGAATTTGGGAAAAACTGGTACTGGGTAAAGTGAATTTATTTTTTAACCGTGGTTAAAATTAGTTTAAAAATTAGTGTAAAATCTACTTGTGAAGATTGAATTGGATATCCAAACTGGTGATTATTATTTCGTAGTGTTTTTCATGTTTGTACTTTTGTTTTCAAGTGAACCGTGTGTTTAATTCTTTCAAATTTTGGTTTTGTAAAACTTGTATACATTCATTCATTTTAGTGTTTTAATATTTTTGCATTTAAAATCTGTTTCTTAGTGATTTAGTGTTACTTAATTGATTTAATTATAACACTTGTGAATTGATTTTCATTTAGTTCCATTTAATTTTCAAACCTTAATTATTGCTCAATGTTTGAATTTCACCTGAGATTGTGAATTTCACTTATAGATTTTAAATTTAAAAATGAATGTTTTGTATTTAAGCTTTTTATAATTGTGTTTCATTTACTAACCACCAGGGATATGATTTGATTTGTGTATAGTTTGAATGATAGTTTGCGCCATTTTCCTTCAATTTTCTTGAAGTGAGTTAGAACAGGGAAGATATTTGACATACTTAGACTTTTTAAAGTGGTTGGGGGGGTGATGGTCTTTACACCTAGTGAAAGATTGTGATCTCGGGGGGAAGGGGGGGGGAACCACCTCCTAAATGGGTGATGACTGCCCACTCCTGAGACTAATAGCAAATACACTTTTTCACACTTGAGGGATGCAGGGAAATCAATATAAGATCATAGGTGTCTTGCCACACTGCATGGTGTAAAAATTGCCAAATGGCTTTGGGCTTAGAATTTTTAGCTTTGTACTCTGTGCTAATGTTACAATATATCATCAGTTGATAGTGCAACTGACTGACTGACCAAGATTTGTATGGCATGTCTAAATGAGGGAAAGCTTCTTAAGGAATGGGTGAAATGAATTATTGTTCTCTTGTATTAAGGTAAACGTCATGGAGACGACTAAAAGTTACATGGCATAAAAGTGCTTAATACTTCAAGGAGTGTGCAATATAAGATTCTGGTTGATATAGAAGGTGCATGGATTAAGTTGTCATATAACAATTATGTGAGAAGTTTGGAAAGTAAAGGGAGAAATCTCTTATGTAGCATTATGGATAAAGAAAATCTGTAGACAAACCTGACACAGGTAAAGTGGTGGAGATTAGATACATACTTGGAAGATAAGTTGCTGAATTTTATGATAGTAAAACATTTGTCAAAACATGTCGATTGGGGACAACAAAAAATGCCAGAGTGAATAAACGAGTCGACTATCACTGCCCATTCATAACACAATGTAACACATGTTTTGTTTATTTGTATATTTTGATGTTTATATATGTATCTTTTGCCACTGAATTAAAAAATCACATTCGTTTTGATGCAGTATCGATAGTTTTTAATTTATTCTTAATTTCATATTTTCCCACTCTATACCCAACGTTTCTCTACAGCAGTATGTTGGTTCAACCTATTCTAATTTTCTTAGGGTAATTACACTACAATACGTACTTTTTCATGTACTGAAAGGTAATTAGGACGTACAATATTAGTTAGAACAAAACGAAACAATACAATTCTGCACTTTAAATGCTTTGATAACTTTTCTTAAGATCAGAATTGCTTGGATGATCAACATTTTCTAGAGTGCATTTTCTGACTAGAGACCTTATGTAATATCCCATCATAGCTGTATCCCATCGTCCTTGTTATCTTCTTTCCAGTATTACGATGTCCTGATGAAATCTCTCACCATGCTCCTCACTGACATCACCCAAGTTTTCTGGGAAGAAATCTAGGTGAGAGTGCAAAAAAGAGTCTTTAAGGACATACGACAACCCAGTTTCTTGAAGTTCTCAATAAGTTTTGCTACCATTTGTTTGTAATTAGGATCCTTGTGATTTCCTAGGAATCCACTAACTACATCACAAAATGCACACCATGCTTCTTTTTCAACTTTTGGCATTTGTTCTTTCCAGTTTCTCCGACTTCAACATTGCGTTTAGTTGGGGTCCAACAAATATGCCACCCTTGATCTTAGCCTCAGATAACTTTGGAAACATGGAACGAATTTCTTGAAAAGCTTTTCCTCCAGTATCTAAGGCCTTCACAAACTGCTTTACCAATTCTAGTTTAATATGAAGTGGGGTAATAAGACTTTGTTGGAATCTGCTAGAGGCTGTCTGAGAACATTTAACATTCCTGGCTGCAGTTCCAATCGTGGGGGTCAATCGACTTTCTTGTAATGTTCATCCTCATCAGCTCTGCTGTCCCATAAGCAAAGGAAACATGAATACTTTGTGTATCCCCCTTGTAAACCAAGCAAGAAGGCAAGCATCCTGAAATCACCACAAACATCCCACTTGAATTCAGCATAATTTATTTTGTCAAGAAGTTGTTTGGCATTATCATAGTTTTCTTTCTTCTGTACGGAGTGTGCAAGAGGCAAAGATGGATATTTATTTCCATTAGGGAGCAACACTGCTTTGAGACTTCGTTTTGAGCTGTCTATGAACAGTCGCCATTCATGCTTGACTCCAATAGCAGAAACAAACCAATCACATCTTTACAGTAACACAGATCATTACTAATGTCAGAGCAAATTTCAAATTCTTCATGTTGTTTTCGGTACACAGATGTCCTGTAGTCTTCCCTTAGTAGAGTCCATTCCTTCAGCCTTGATGAAAAAAGTTGAGCTCCCGCGTTAGTAAGATTTAAATCATGATTAAATCATCTAGCTCACTCTGATTTGGAAAGTGAGGCTCTAAAGTCGTTCTTGGTACGAAAGCTTCCTCCATTTCTTGTCTGCTGCTACTTGCTGCCTCTTCAGATAAAATAGCCATTGCAACTTCCATCTGAAAAAAAAGATATAATTACATACAGCAACTTAAACTAAGACTTGAATATCGTTAGTAATGTATTCCATACATCTTTAGGACAATTAATGCATAGCTAGTAAATACTTAATGTTCAAGTTAATTAAAAGTAAAAATTTTGGAGAGTATGATAAGGATACTTACATTTTGTGGTGGTTGTGGTACTGGTAATTTGCCATCATGTGGGACAAGGTGCTCTAGATGATGGGATGTCTGGATAGCGAAGAGCTTGTCTTCCTTCCACTTTTCTGTAACAATCATCGTGATGGTTGTTCGGCTCTCTCCATACTTTGGGAACGGCAAAAGGCATTGCCCTTCCTGTACCTCTTAACCATCCTTCTAGAGTAGATCGGCAGCTTCCACATATCACATGAGGGGCCCATGGTTTGTCCTGGTCACCCATGGGCATTCCGAAATAGTCTGTATGCTATCCACAATTTGGCACCTTTCACGATCTTATGTAATACCTGTTTTTTCCAATATAATAACCACACACATAGCAAAATGAATCTGGATAATTTGTACACCCTCTAGTAGCCATCCTGAAAATAACAGAACTTAGTAATTGATTTATCTCAAAGAGAACATTAGATATTCACTTGGTAGCAGAACATATAACAGTCCCGAATATATATATAACATTGAAAGACGATATATTTGTATAACGGTCGATGATACAGAAAAAATAATCACGTTTTTGGAATCAGCAGAGAAAAGTGATTAATAAACAGTAAAAAAAATAAAATAAACAAAACTTTTGTAAAAAATTGTTACGTTATGTAATTTAACCTCTGGCACTGGAAACTTTCAGCATATTAGTACTTACAAAACTACAACACAAGTCTTATACTGGCGTGCGTGATAGGTTCCTTATCAAATTGTAAGGCCCATTTCTACTCATTATGTACTCTCTTGCCTCCTGAACACGAAGGCGCTTCTGCTCCAGTACCTTTTCATTCTCCTCTTCCTCTTTTTCTAGGACTTCCTCCCTTCCTTCTTCCCAGCTTTGTTAAACTATACGTTATTTCAGCCAATCAATTGCCCTTACTCTCCTCACTTTTCTAAACTACCGCAAAACACTAGAACCGTTTTTCCAACTTACAATCAATTTTATTTTTACAACTTCCTTTTTGGACATTTCTTGCCTTTCAATCCTTGTTATTTCACAGAAGCTAAACAAATAGTTCATCACGACAGAGCTTCTTTTATTTTTCGTTTGCACTTAATATTCACACTTTTCTTCCTCAAACAAGAGTTGTTCAACATCCCTTCATACATTGAAACTTTATTGCCCTAGACATTCCTCTTCTTTTTCAAGATGCTACCCTGACCCTGCTACTTTCCTCGTCTCATATCAGCTATTCCGCGAATGGATTCATTACATTAATGCACATCATTTCAGCTCCTGTATAAGCCTCCACACCAGCATTCGTTGTTCCTTGGGTTCTATTGAGTCTTCTAACCGTAACTTAGCTAACATTCAGTGACAACTTTGCCAATCACTAACAATTTTGGATTGCAAAACCTGTCTCTACAGCTTCTCTTCAAAATCACTAAAACTGTATCATCTACAACACCTACCACTTGACATTATTTACTACTTCTTTTATTATCCGACATATTTGTAACTCAATCTGCCGTCGCCTCCTTGTTTTGTCATGCTCCAACCATAAAGGCATTAAATATCCATTAGGGATAACGGGTCCCATACCCACTTTTAAACCACACCTGCGACTTTTCCATCTATAGGGTCTACCAAACACTTTGCTTTCATCATCCAAACTTTGAATCAATCTCAACAAATAAACTACATCATACATCCACAGCACATCACAATTTGCATCTCTATTAATTCAGGGCTAAGGTTCACAAGGTTCGTGTATGCTGCATTAGATTGATTCTCAAAATCTCACGTAACTGCTTCATAGCGTGTATGCAACATTGCATACACACTATGAAGCAGTTACGTGTATGCAACATTGCATTGGTGATCTCCAGTTACTCCATCTCTTATCTGTGTTACTTTCCCAAGCGAAATAGTACCAAGCACCTTCCTGAGTCAGTTCCTGTTATTATAATTCCATAATTTCCACGGTCAACTCTGTCATCCATCCCCGTCTATTTATCCCTCACCCATGCATGTTAAGCATACTGGTCAAGGATTCACTAGAACAAGCGATCATCACAATAACGTAATTTTTTAAACATTAATGACAATTCATGTGATCCAAGTGTATTAGACCACAGCTTTTTAAATCTTGCCACGATTGCTAAATGTTCGCAAGATGATCCATGTTGTAATTCCTTACAGAATTTTATACGAAGTTTCAGTATGAAAGAAAGTATCTTTTGCAGCTTCTTTTGAAACTGGTTGTTTTTTGGCGTTGTTTACAGCAAAACAGTGAGAAAGTTAAAACATAGCTGAAGTAGCATCAGATGTTATCGAAACCATTCAAGGTCAATGTCCGGAAGGTGAATAAGTAGACAGACTGGGGATGATACAAGTAACACTTTATTTCCACAGTGAGTTTGGAATACTATTACTACTATTACTACTACGACTAATAATAATAATAATATGAAATATTAAATTCATAAGTCGCATAGTTCATGCAGATTATATTTCGTTTGGATTCTGGTAGTTTTCAAGTTGAGAATTACTCCAATTTACCATTCTTTCCATAGTCAGACATGCCTGAGAGTGATGATAAAAGTTTGATCGTTTATGACACTTGGAGAGAGAGAGAGAGAGAGAGAGAGAGAGAGAGAGAGAGAGAGAGACCTTACCTTACAGACCTTACAGCTCATTTGGGTTTCCCTAGGTCCCTCAGTGTGAGGCACCTCTAATGTCTACCAGAGAATAGCTAATGCATCTTCCGGTATATTTTGCATCTTCCAATCTTGGATGGTCTGGGATGCAGCTTAAATATTTGTCGAGCTTATTCTTAAACACATCTACGCTCACTCGTGATATGTTCCTCAGATGAGCTGGTAACTCATTGAATAGAGAGAGAGAGAGAGAAGAGAGAGAGAGAGAGAGAGAGAGAGAGAGAGAGAGAGAGATTATCTTTCCAAAGTCCGTTCACCGAGATTATGATAATTATATTTTCTTTATTTATGAAATATAATTTCCAGCCCCCCTAATGTGTTCATGCCACCATTTCCAAGGAATTATGCTAAAAACATTTCTTGAAGTTTAGAAAGGGGGACACACCACATCTCCCAGGACTGGAAAGTAAAATAGGATAAACACGAATTTATCGTCTTCCAAGTGTGACCCATTTTCATGTTTTTAAGAATATTCCTCTAGCAATTACGTTTGGTCAGAGGACTAAAAATGTGGCCTTGCACACAGAAATATTGATTAGAAATTAGAGGATTAAAGCTCATTCATGCAAACCAACAATTAATTCCTGAACTAAAACATTTATCGACCAACCGCCAAATCTGATAAAGAAAGAGAGAGCTAAAGATTCCACCCATGTAAGGGCGAAAGTGAACAGAAAACCTTCAGACGGGAGACGCTTCAGGAGTAAACAAACAACTATTCATTGTAAGGCATGCTCATCAACTAAAATGATAATAGCAACCACACACACGCACGTGTACATATATTTATATATATGTATATATATATATGTATGTATGTATATTACTATGTGTTGCTACTCTCAAAACGCATATATCCCCTCTTTGACTCTATAAAATGTTATATGTAGAGTTTTGCAACATTTTTTCAGATTCCTTAGCTAGTTAGAGTTGTAGGATGTTTAAAATGTGTGTTCAGATTTCGCATAATATAATTTAAAAAGAATATATAACGTAGAATGTAGAAAGAGAGAGAGATTATCTTTGTCCGTTCGAAGCTAGAGTTGTTTTAGTAACTTTTCATCACCTTGAGATTAGAGGAACTCGAGTCTCCATGTTGTTTTTAAACATGTCAATCTTAATTATCGCTCAAGTCTGTCTCAATCGAGTCGTGTCTTTGTTGAGCAGACTGGTTTCATACTCGTTCGTCTTTGCCGAAACCACGTGTAGATTTCACGATTTTTTCTGTAAAGTTGCGTCATGTTAGAAGCTTCTAGAAGAATTGCATCATCTTCTGCATGCCCAAAACGTTTTGAACCCGTCAGGCTCTTAAAGTACCCATACCAGGAAGAGGATTTCATTCAGGCTTAAATCCTCAAAGCGTTCAGATCTCTCTCTCTCTCTCTCTCTTTTCTCTCGCTCTCTCCTCTATCTATCTCTCTTCTCTCTCTCTCTCTCTCTCTCTCTCTCTCTCGCCATAATTGATATTAACGTAACGTAAATTGGTCACTCATAACTTGCAGATTTCAGATTTGATATTTCTTAGAGTTATTTAGTATTATTTATTACTTTTTGTGGAATCTGAACAAACATTGTACTAGTGTGTGTAACGGCACCTATTTTTGTGAAAATGTGAAACAAGCTGCAGCAAAGAAAGAAAATTGGTATATCAAGAAGGTAAAGTGTGTTATATTTTTATTAGTTGCAATTAATAACTAATGGTTACAGTGGTTTGGTAAAAACTAATAACTAATGGTTACAGTGGGTGGTTTGGTAAAAACTAATAACTAATGGTTATGATGGTTTAGAGAACTAATAACTAATAGTAACAGTGGTTTGGTAAAACTAATAACTAATAGTTACAATGGTTTGGTGAAATTAACATTTTTATACATTGCAAATTTTTGTGTTTTGTTTTTGTTTCATTTGAAGTGCATTTATCCATTTTTTTTTATTGAAGTGTGTCTTTTTATTTTATATTCTGTGTGATTGATACTTTTTGCAATTTTGGTATTTTCCACATTTTTCTGTGTTTTCGTTTGCATTCACAATTTAATTGACTTAGTTATTTTCATTACTTAATCGTTGCACATTCAATTTAATTTAACACTTATGAATGAATTTGAATTTACTTAGAATTCCTTTCAAGTTTTATTGTTGTTTAGCACTTGAGAATTAATTTCCAAATTTTAAATATTGCCTAACACTTTTGAATTTTGATTGAATTAATTTTCTTGAATTCTGTGATAAATTAATTTTGATTTAATTTTACTTAATTGATTCAAGAATTAATTAAACTTTACTTTGTTTTCAAGTAATAGTAATTTTCCCTGATATTGTGAATTTCACTTATAATTTTGGGTTTAATAATAAATTTTAGTATTCAAAATTTTTTTTAACTGTTTCTTTTCTCTACCAGTATATAAATATACTTAGGATTAGTTTAGGTAGAAACATAGAGTGGTAATTGATCTGTTTTCCTTCAATTTACTTGAAGTGAGTTAGAACCAGGGAAATACTTAGACTTTTGAAATTAGGGAAATACTTAGACTTTTAAAGTTGTTGATGGAGTGATGCCCTTTAAATAATTTAATTACTTACAAGATTACTCACACCTTTTTTGATGAACTTAGTCTGATTTTCTGCAATACTGGTAAGTTGCAAAGGGATCACTGTTGCCTTTAGAGCATTGAGTCGTTTAGTACCTGTGATGAGGGTTCAGGTGTCTGGCTGTTGTGAGGTAACAATTAATGAATGGTAAGTGTAGTAACCAGATACTTGTATGTATGTATGTATGTATGTATGTATGTATGTATGTAGTATATTTATAATAATTACTACATACATCATTAACATGCATTTACCATACATACATACCATACAATATCTGGTTATACCAGCTTACCATTCATTAATTGTTACCTCTCAACAGCCAGACACCTGAACCCTCATCACAGGTACTATATATATATATATATGATATAATATATATATATATCTATATATATATATATATATATATATATGTATGTAGATATATATATCTAGTAGTGTATATAAGTCTATACATACTACATACATATACATACAAGTATCTGGTTACTACACTTACCATTCATTAATTGTTACCTCACACAGCCAGACACCTGAGTCGAAAGATCTTGCAGCTACTCAAGTGTTTCACTTTCCTTGCATTCCAAACTTTCGTGATTCAGTTATACACACACACACACACAATCACACACACACACACACACACACACACACACATATATATATATATATATATATAGAGATGAGAGGAGAGAGACGAGAAGAGAGAAGACGAGAGAGAGAGAGAGAGAGAGAGAGTTACCCGAACATCGAGTATTAGGTGTAATATCAATTAAAAGACTGCTATCCTGTCGAAATGTAATCTTTAGCATTGGCTTGAGCAAACGATAAAGAAAACCGGAACGCTTCACGAGATCTGAAACGACATCTTGAAAATGAGTTGACAAGTGTAAATTTGAAAATCACAAAACTTTTATTTAATTTTGAAGTTTAAAATCGTATCTATTTTCCACAAGGAAACTTCTTTGGGTCTCCAAACGATCAAAGAGCCAACCACAAAGAAAAAACTACACAAATGAAACGCCAGCGAATATTTTTTCTCTTCGCTCTCAGAGATATGGATTCATAAACAAGAAAATCGCTTTGGAAGTCATGTATTCAAATTTCAAAAAGACTCGTGGCGCGTTAAACTTACGTAAGTTACCAAAAATGAAAGAGAAAATTAGACACCGGTAGATAAGAAGTCGTCTTTGAAAAACTGAAAGCGCAGCCAATTGTTGATACTAAGAGGGCGAAAATATTGGTCAAGTTAGTCACAAGAGGCGACTTCTTTATTATGCAGCTGTTACAGCCTGAGTCTCGCTCTTCGCCACTAATGTACAACGCTCTTTTGCCGAGTATCTCTCAACAGGCGAAGAAGATGAGGTAATAAATACCTAAATAAGTTAGTACAATATCAGTTAATTCATTTCGTGAAAGTTTGAATATATATATATATATATATATATATATATATATATATATATATATATATCTGCGTATGTATGTGTATATGAATTTTTATCACATACATGACTTTTTTTTTATAGTCACAAACATTAAGCTACAACTATCGTTTGACATCAAATTCACTCAACCTGAGAATAACGTACAGCAAAGGGAAATTCATAATTGATAAGCTATGCCTCACTAGGCAGACTCGAAATCCTGTATTCTTGAGAAAGACGGCTAATTAGTGACAGTAACCATTCGGCTATCAAGCCAGGTTTAAATTGAAGCTTCTTGAATTCAGGTTACCATCACTTCATTCATGGCTTGGATATAAGCTTGAAACATTTTAGGATATTATCATATATATATATATATATATATATATTATATATATATATATATATAATATATATATCTATATATATATATATATATATAGTATATCTATATAGGTCTCATGTTGCCAGTTAATGGTAGGTGAATAATGTATCAGATTATTTTTAAACTGTTAATTAGTTAAGAATGGTAATTGCTAGTTTTCTCCTCTCCGGTGTTTGACTTGTTGTATGTTTTTGCTAATCCTATTTTCAAATTCCATATTTGGTGATTTCACTGGGTGTGGTCTTCTCCCCCTCTCCAACCCCCCGGCTCTTGCTGACCAGTGGGGATATGGAAGTCTTCGGTGGTGATATGAGCCAGTTGTTTCCTGGACCTAGCCTTGGGCGCTCTTTGAACTGATTGTTGGTACTAATTTTTGGCCTCTGCACATGTATATGAACTGGAGATTATTCACCCCCTACATACCTACCTTTTGGATCTCCCAGTCTGCAGCTTCACGATTTATCCTTCTACGCCTTTGGTTCAGTTATAAAGCAAAGGGGACCTCTCTGTCCCAAGGTAAAATTTTATATTTTTTGAGCTCACGACAAATGTTCCTCTGTAGTCGGTTTCAGTGAACCGCTTGATACTTGCCAGCCACCTGTTGACATTTTTGGATTCAGCGCTGATAATCGCCCTGATTTGTCCTAAGTTAGACGCGGAGTTGTACCTTGCCTTGCAAGAGGAGAACTTTAAAACATACAGGAAGTTGTTAGGAATATTAGCGTGTATTTTTTAGGATATTCTTTCTTTTTGCCTTTCTCCTCCTTTCTGGACCCCCTCCTTTTTGTGTGTGAATGTGTTGGTTTCTGTTATTAGTAGCGTATTTGGTATTTGCTTAGTGGTTATTTAAGCGTGAGTGTTATTCATATATCTTTGTATTATAGTGGTTCAGATATGATTTCTGCGTACGAGTTATATATTAAACTTAAGTGATTTTTCTCAAGTGTTTATTTTCACCCCTGAATTGATTTTGCACACTGTGGTTTAAGGTTGCGGTACGATTTCACACCTTGTGAACTTCGTATCCTGTTAAGTGAATACAGTTATCAGATAATTTTATAAGTATATTGTGTGTGTATTGTGTGGTGGTTAACAAGCCATCACAATATATATATATATAAAAGGTGATGCAATGGAGGAAAATGGAAACACGAGACTGCCAAGACCTTTCTGTCGTGCAGACCGAAAGATCTTGGCATTCTCGTCTTTCCATTTTCCGCCGTGGCATCACCTTTATTTATACATAGCATCACATTTTATATACTTCGTGATCAAGTATTCAAATATATATATATATAATATATATATATATATATATATATATATATATATATATATCATATTCTTTGTCAATGTACATACAGAACCGGCATCATCTAGGGCAAAAATTCATTCTTTGTCGTGAGAAATGTGAGCTTCACCTGCGTTCTCGATTTAGCGAAGGAAAATGAAGTCAGATGTCAAGGCAACTGGTTCGTTTATGTTAGTATAACTGTATAGAGCTGCTGAAGCACAGGAACTATGTTGTTAACGATTATTGAACGTTATTTTAACCCACATTTCTCATAATTCTAGCAAAATAATCATAAGTTTTAGAATCCTTGCATTAGAAAAAGATACATGTGAAGTGACGAGAGGGTTGCGGAGCAGAATTCCGCCTTCCTCTCAAAGCACTCAACCTCGTAGCAATTCCGCGTCACCTCGAGCCCATGGCCAGAATCGTGTAATTCATTGTTACGTCAAGATCTTTCCCAAATTTGTCTGTATCAGTTAGGTATCGTTCTCATCAACATTTGGGGAACTATTAACATATTCTATGTATCTTTACCATGTCGATACTCTTACGCTTTTCATGATCTTGTTCTTTTCATCATTGCGTGTATTGTCCACGAACCAAGGGGCGAGATCTCTTTTGATTCAGTATCATCGCAGTTGTCCTTAACTGAGTCACGCAGCTATTTAGCGTTTAATTGTATAAATGAAAGTCAGGGTTAAGTTATTTTGGAAATAGAAATGATAAAATCAGTGCCTTGTCACTCGATCTTCGCTTTAGGGGTTTGTTGACTGTGCTGAGGCCTTAGGCGATCCTTTTCCAAAAACATCACGAGAGAACCAGAGAAATTTCAGTCCCTTATGAAGTGCTAACCCCGTGTAGGCATCATTATGAAATATTTAATTGTAATCTATTCATTAGCATTATTTAATTTTTCTATAAAACAAAATCCTTTTTACAAACTATATTAGAATGGCTCACTTCTTAGCAAACAAATACTTATGAAAAATATCATAAAAGCAGACACTGGGTTTGTGCACCAACTAATGGAAAATACAGAAAGAGGAGATCAGTTATAGGAAAAAAAGATAAATTAACAAGTTATTAAATGTAAAAAATAATATGTAGGTAAATTGATAAAACAGAAGTAGAATTGTATTGAGGTAGTAATACATGTCATCTTCGCTTGAACTGCTGAAGTTCCAATTGCACGACATCCTCAGGGAAGCGCCTCAGTGGCCACGAGTTCGAATCTCGGGCATTCCATTGAGGAGTGAGAGATGTGTATTTCTGGTGATTAAGTTCACTCTCGACGTGGTTCGGAAGTCACGTAAAGCCGTTGGTCCCGTTGCTGAATAACCACTGGTTCTATGCAACGCAAAAACACCACACAAACAAACAAACAAGCAAACATCCTCAGGAGGTTGTTCCACAGCCCAACGGTGTGAGGAATAAGGTCCTCTGGGGCTGAGATGGTCGACAGCAAGGTACATTTACTGCATATTGGTGCTCCTGTTCATCGAATCTGGTTGTTCGCGGCAGGAAAAGAGGAGCAGGGATAATTGTGAATATAAAAGGTGTCTGTTAGGATACAATTTATGAAAAATTGACAAATAAGACACCACCCGTCGATGGTCCAAGCCATAACTTCTAATATTAGGAAACAGAGACCTACAACTACAAATCACCGGTAGAAGCAGACATCCAAACTTGAGAACAGGATTCTAATAATGGAAGGACAAATGACCTAAAACAGGTTGCACTGATTTTATCACCGTTTCGAATATATGGCACCTTACGAACAATACTAACTTTCGTGCGGCATTTGATGAAACTTTTATTAGATGTTTCTTGAAAGTAAGATGCGAGTCAAAATTTACACTAGAATAGTTAAAGCTTCAGACTAAATCAGCAAAGTCCCATCCACCTGAAGGGGAGGAGCTGTACGAGGTCTGCTAACCTATTTGTATGAATGAAAAATAACAGTGGACCAAGAACACTACTCCTTTGAACTCCAGACACAATATGTTTTGGTTGTTTAAAGATCACATCAACAGCAACTCGCTGCTACCTACCTGTAAGGAAATCTTAAAGTAATCATAAAACATATCCATCCATTCCAAGATTTTGAAGTTTTTAAATAAGGGTCTTCTGATTTAATTAATGGAAAGCAGCCCTAAAATCTATTTAAATTACTCTGCACACAAAAACTCTATCAAGGTTTTCTTGCAAATGACATGTTAAGTCTAAAAGAGCATCACAGGTACCTAACTGCTTCCTACATGTGTAATATACAATTGCATGATAAAAAGAAATGTAGAACATTCCTTAGTATAAAAGCATAAATCCTAATCAGGTCAGAGGTCATAAAGGAAAGAATGGCCAAAACCACAGTCACAGGATGCGTGTGAAGGCTAGATCAGCAAAACAACAAACATACGAACGTCAACCTTCTCGAATGGGAACCTACTTTTGGCTTTCATGAGAACTTTAAATGATGACTAATGTTAACCTAAAAAGAGGTGTTCGTTCGAACACACATATCTTTTGTTAGGTTTGCTAACCTATTGCATTGTAAATCACTCTGTAAGAGATCACTTCTTCTCCCTTCGTCTATCAAGACATCAAGCTCTTCTCTGCAATCTATCTCATGATGTAACCGCTTAGAATATATCTATTTTGATTACTTCCGTGTTTCCACGACATCCTTTAACCAAACCAAGACTATGAAGAGAGAGTTCAGAATATATCTTCCTGCCTGCAGAGAGAGAGAGAGAGAGAGAGAGAGAGAGAGAGAGAGAGGGACATTGTTGTACCTCTCCATGACCAACCGCTGTTTGCACTAGAGGACCAGAATTCCAGAAAGTACCCACCAAAGGCTGCTATGCACGACACTTTAGTGTGCCCAGTCCCTTACATAGTGGTGGCAGCTAGTAGTGGCAGCAAGTGGCGGCAGAAACCCTTTAACATATAACGGAAACTTTCTACGATGTCGAAACGGAAGAATCTTAATACAGCCACTCAAGACTTCATCGTGCGACAGGCAGTTGCGTTGTAGGATACGTTGAGAGATCAACGTATCCTACAACGACTTCATTGGAGTGAATCCAGCTATATTATCAAATATATTAACCATACATTGTATCAATTGGCTTCGTCGTCATAAGTTTGTCCTTCATCGATATTGTAAAACTTCAAGAACAAACGCCGTATGTGACTTCTGCGAAGAAGCATCAACATAGCACCGGAGTGGGAATCGGCTGTTCCACAAACAAATACATCCGACGGACCTCCAAACTGTGTCAACGCAAATTTATCACAGGTCGACAGATCACTGTTCCTGGGTGAGTTAGGAGACTGCTAATAACCTTACTTTTCTTCTTTATCATTCTTGCTAACATTTTCTTGCAGGATTTTATCTTTGTCATTTACGCCAATCCTTTTTTTTCAGAGGCATTACTAAAATATTTTACTATATCTTATGTGCCTAACGTCATCATTTTATATTGTGAAACCATACTATTTCTGTTCCTCATTGTGTTTTACATAGCATATGCGTTTACATAGTGGACGTGTTTATTCGTATAGGTTATATGTATATCTTAGTTTTACCAGACCACTGAGCTGATTAACAGCACTCCTAGAGGTGGCCCGGAGGATTAGATAGTTTTACGTGACTAGGAACCAATTGGTTACCTAGCAACAGGACCTACAGCTTATTGTGGGACCCGAACCACATTGTATCAAGAAATGAATTTCTATCGCCAGAAATAGATTCCTCTGGTTCCACGTTGGCCGAGCCGAGAATCGAACTTCGGACCACCGGATTGGTAGCCGAGCGCGAAATGCACTCGGCCAACGTGGACCTTATTTGTAAAGGTACTTTGATAGGGTTTCCAATAGGTGTAGTGATGGTAAGAAAACTAACTCTAAAATGGCTAGAGCCACTTCCTCGGGGGCATCTGCACTGGTTTCATCCAGTAATCCTGTTGTAACTTTAGTTAATGCGAGATCTGCGATCGTTCCTTTCCAAGGGCGCGTTAATGTTTCTTACCTCAGGGAGTAGAATTTTGGATCTCATCAGTAGATGCTCATTTGAAAGCAAAATGTAAATCATTGCCTTCCATACAGCTTCAGGAAGCTAAAAGCTTCAACGATTTTGCAAAAGGGGATGCTGGGTCATACCTTAGGGGTGTTTCCTTTCAAGAAGCAAAAACATGGGAGGAATTTAAAGTGAAGCTACACACAGTATATGGCAGTGAGGAAGCGTTGGATGAAGTGTTAGCTTTACGTAATATATACAACATTGTCTCCATGACTAATCTTAGCTTGGTTGACAGGGCGGCACTCATTGCAGACCTTCTGAATGAATACATGGATCAATTTAATCAATCAAGTTGGGTCAGTGGTGAGGAAATAGCTGTAAAGGACTTTGTCAGGCTTATATATCTAACTTTCATATCAGCTATGTTGCCAGAAGCCTTCATACAGTGTTTTGATGAAGAGCTAACGCCCGACAGTACAGAATTGGACATATTCAAACAAGTTAAGAAACATATGTCTAAATGTGCAGATTTAGACCCCTCTCTTGTCCATGCTTTTTCAAAGAATGAAAATAAACCACAGCAGGAAAACGTTGTTAGTAGTAACACAGTTGGGATAACTTGTTTTAACTGTAGGAGAACAGGGCATACGATGATGATTGCCCCACGCGTTTTTGCTCCATTCACAATGGCACAAGTCATGCATACGCTCGTTGTAATGTTAGCAACCATTCACAGAGCAACGCTAAAAATACACAGCACATAGCACATGATTATAAGAAGACAAACAACTGCAAAAAGGAATCAACACAAGGTAATGCAACACAGTATCAGAAACAAGCAAATCGGTCTTCCAAAGCAAATCAAGTACCATGTAAATAACTCCAGCGAGGGGAGGGGAGAATGATGTTGGGTGATCCATATCATCATCCTTTGAATTAAATAATAAATTTAATCCTCTAGAAGACCTATGTGAAACAGAATTTTCCTACGAACCACATGACTACATCCAAAGAGTCAGTGCAGGATCTCGTAGATTTTCATAGAATTCATGCTATCATTAGTACTGGTGAATTACGCCCTACTTTGCATGCAGTTAATCTAGAATATCAACCTTTTACATTGCTTTTCGATTCCAGTAGTCCATGTAACATAATGGACTTATGGACTCATCACTTGTTTTCAAGCTTCCCTATAGAGAAGTCCGGAGTCCGCCTATCGGGCATTGGAAATAATGAACTAAGTGTCGTAAGCGTAACTCAGGTTCAGTAACAGGTGGGTAAGCGCACGCTTACCGATACCTTTATAGTTGTACAACACATTAATATGTATCCAGTTGTAATTGTAGGATATCCATCTATGTGTATTCAAAACATTGTTCTAGCTCCTGCAAAGAATGGCGTGTTTATCAAAGGAAAATTCTACAAATCTTCCAACACATTAAAATCCATTTTGGACAAAAAGGGACAGACAATCAAACAGTAACGTACATCAAAGAACTAATTACCTGTCTCATGAACCATGATATTGTTCAAGCCACCCAACTTAATTCTCATAAACCCGTACTAGCAACCTGCACGCAATCTCTCGGACCGAATACACCCTCATATCTCTTAGTGCGCGTTAGGAAAACTTTGCCAGGATCTGAAATCTTAATTCTTCCAGACACTCTGAAAATTAACGGACTTTCCGTAACACAAGCATTTTACACTGTTGAGTTTCAGCATCAGGTCAACATTGAAGTCTGTAACCACTTGAATACCGGTTTAGTAATCAAACAAAATCAGCATATCTTAGATATCGAAGTGTATAAATACCACATTCTTACCGTCGCCAAAATTAACCCTGCTCAACCCACTGTTGACGAGTCCCTCTTACAATCAATCAAAAGTAAAATTGATGCAGATATCCAACATAAGGGGATCAGACAGAAATTTTTTAAACTTTTGTCTAAATATCAAGATGTCTTTTCCACTAGCAAGGGATCTCTAGGAAAAAACATATGTCATTGAACACCACATACGGTTAAAGAACAAGAATAAAGTTATTTGCGAACCCTCATATCGTCTCCCTATGAAAGTTCAGAACGAAATCAATGAAGAAGTAGATAAAATGCTAGAAGAAGGGGTTATTAGGAAATCAAACAGTCCTTATAACTTTCCTTTAATTATTGCTCCCAAAAAAGATTGGACTTGGCGAATTTGCTTAGATTTCCGTCGCTTAGACAAGGAAAAGATTCCTGATTGTTTTCTGGTGCCATGTACTGACGATATCTTATTCCTGTTAGGACAGAATAATTACTTTACGTCGTTGGATTTACTCAAAGGCTTTCACCAGATACCCTTAGATAAAGAAAGCACACCTTTTACTGAATTTTTGCGTATGTTTTTCGGCTTACATTGCGCCCAGATCACATTTACCAGAATGATTGATATAGTGTTTGGTGACTTGCTAGGTGAAATTCTTCATGCCTATATGGACGATCTTGTAATCTTTTCTCATACCTTGGAAGAGCACTTGCATAAACTTGAACTAGTTCTCCAGAGATTAAGACAACATAATTTAAGAGTAAAAATCTCCAAGTGTGAGTTTTTCAAGTCTGAACTAGTCTATTTAGGCTTTATGATATCTCGTCAAGGTCTTAAGGTGGTCCACGATAAGGTGTCGGCTATCCGTAACTTTCCAGTACCTACTAATGTCAAGAGCATACAACAATTTCTAGGGTGTTCGGGTTATTACAGGCGCTTCGTGCGCAACTACTCACTAATCGCAGCTCCTTTAACTGATCTTATGAAGAAAGGTGCAGATTTTATATGGTCTGAAGTGCACCAACAGGCATTCGATACCTTGAAAGAGAAATTGTGCAGCTCGCCTATCTTAAAATTTCCTGATTTCAGCAAGGAATTCTTTATGGCAACTGACACCTCAGATCAGGGGGTAGGAGGGGTACTACTTCAGCAATATGATAAACAGCTTTTCCCGATAGCTTTTTTATTCATGTAAACTGAAGCCCTCTGAAAGTAAATACGCAGTAATAGACAAGGAAGGGCTAGCTATCATTAATTCATTAGTACATTTCAAATTCATAATCTATGATTATCCTGTTAAGGTCCTTACTAACCATAAGGCCCTCACCGACTTCTTCAAAGGCTTTAATCACAGTCCCAAAAGAACTCGGTGGCATATAATCATTCAGGACTTTGGCGTGAAGATAGGATACTTACCTGGGAAAGCAAATATCATCGCTGACGCATTATCCCGCAACTCCGGACCAACATGCTCAGAACCATTAGCTGAATTAGAAGATATCAAAACATGCGTGTAATTTGAACCTGGCCAATTTACAACACATGATGATTTGTTTTGGAACTGTGAAGTGCGTGAAAAGTTGATCAGAATAATGGTTAGTTTGTAAAGTAGAGAACCTCATTAACAATGCATTCCATGTATCAGTCTATCTAATAGCGTGCACCTATCTGAAACATATATAATTTAAACAATGAATCAATATAAATGTGCGTTTGCACGCACCAGGAATATATATCAAAGTGGACATGAATCTTTAATCACATTTATTTTTAATCATTACATATATAGGCCTTATATTTTATCTTTTTGTCCTTATAACCTTATATTATTACATGTAATCTTTGTGTGTCATGTAACTACCAGAAATGCATTAGTATTTCTCGTGGAGTATTTACCTTCATGACTTGCATCTATATAAGTATATCAATATAGCATATATGTAAGGTTTACATATAATAAAGAATGTATTTTGACATTTTATAAATAATGAACTAAGATGATAACAATACCCATGACCCAAGGGGTCATATAGGAACTTGCAGAAATTGAAGAAGTGTTAATGAAGTATTAACGTAGTGTTAACGAAGTGTCGATGTTGCCTTGACTTTGCCTTGACGTCGCTTTGTATAAGCGTCTTGGTTTGTAGACACCTGGAGTCATCTTTAATATTGCAGAATGTAAACGCAACAATGCCTCCTCTGGGAAAACATGTTGACATTCCCACCAACAGACTGTGTCTGCGTCATTTGATCTAGATTCGTATGTCCATCTGTATGTATGAATCGACCAGTGTTTTGCTCTTCTATGATCTTGTAAACATAATTGTATATCAGAATTCCACTACACCTCTCCGCTTGAAGACCTACCAAAACCTTCTTGCAGCTATCCTTATGATGTAGCTTGTTAAATATAACTTATAATTTAGACTATGAGTTTTAACGTCTTCAATCTTCATACCAGAAGTAGCTATTGATGGGGACTTAGAAGATATCATCACAGTCAATGAGACTTGACTGAAGCAGTGGTGTTTACGAACCGACATCTGCGATACATCATGCAGATCCAAAGTAACCAACAGGGTGCCTTGTTAGTATAACAAATGCGAGGTAACACCCCTTAGATATATTTAATCTTTTGGATTAAATCCACTTAAGTAGGATTATTATCTATATATCCTTACAAATTTTTTTCTTAGCATATGTATCATTAATACTTACCTTATAACCATGCTTTATTATGTTTATTGATTGCATTATAATAATTCTTTATTTGATGCATTAATCAATTATTCACTATTTGAATAATCATTATCTTGAATTATCTTATCTTTGAAACAGCACTCGCGCACATCCTGTTGAAAGGCATTTCCCGACCTGTCTGACCTTTATTTTATTATCGTGACCGAGCATATGTAATATTCAATTACACGATAAAAAGAAATATAGAACATTCCTTAGTATAAAAGCATAAATCCTAATCAGGTCAGAGGTCATTAAGGAAAGAATGGCCAAAACCACAGTCACAGGATGCGTGTGAAGGCTAGATCAGCAAAACAACTAACATACGAACGTCAACCTTCTGGGATGGGAACCTACTTTTGGGCTCTCATGAGAACTTTAAATGATGACTAATGTTAACCTAAAAAGAGGTGTTCGTTCGTACACAAGTATCTTTTGTTAGGTTTGCCAACCTATTGCTTTGTAAATCACTCTGTAAGATAAATCACTTCTCCCTTTGTCTATCTATTACATCAAGCTCCTCTTAGCAATCTATCTCACGATGTAATCGCTTAGAGAATATATCTATTTTGATTACTTCCGTGTTTGCACGACATCCTTCAACCAAACCAAGACTATGAAGAGAGAGTTCAGAATATAACTTCCTGCCAGCAGAGAGAGAGAGAGAGAGAGAGAGAGAGAGAGAGAGAGAGAGAGAGAGAGAGAGAGAGAGAGAGAGAGAGAGAGAGAGAGAGAGAGATAGAGGGGGGGACATTGTTGTACCTCTCCATGAACAACCGCTGTTCGCATTAGCGGACCAGAAAGTACCCACCGAGGGCTGTGTACGACACTTTAGTGTGTCCAGTCCCTTACACATGCATATTGACTAAAAACTAACAATAATTTAGATTCCACATATTTATATAGTGCCTTAAAGATAAGTTTTTCTGCAACTTTGGAGAGCACAGGGAGAATAGAAATTAGCCTGTAGTGATACTTCATCAAAGATACTTCATCAACATATAAATCTATAGAATCTGCTAATCATGGGAGACAACACACTAAAAATGATATTGTCATGATACAATAAAGTTTTATACATACTTACCTGGCAGATATATACTTAGCTATAGACTCCGTAGTCCCCGACAGAAATTCGAATTTCGCGGCACACGCTACAGGTAGGTCAGGTGATCTACCGCCACTGCCGCTGGGTGGCAGAACTAGGAACCATCCCACTTTCTAAAACAGGTTTGCTCTTCCACCTGTCTCCTGAGGGGAGGCTGGGTGGGCCATTTAATAGTATATATCTGCCAGGTAAGTATGTATAAAACTTTATTGTATCATGACAATATCATTTTTATACATTCAACTTCCCTGGCAGATATATACTTAGCTGATTGGCACCTTTGGCGGAGGGTAAGAGACAGCTAATTACTGAATAGACAGGGAACAACATACGTTGTAGGTAACAAAAATATAAGAAACCTTGGTTCCTACCTGTGTCGGCGAAAGACTTCATGGCTACTGCCTAGGAGCTTACATCGCCTCAAGAGCCTCAGCGAGGTAGTGACCTCATGCTAAGAATTCTTGATGGTCTGTCGATGGGGTCTTATCCACTTACTCGACAGAACCAAAGGATTTTTGTCAATGGGGTCCTGTCCACTTACATGACAAAACACCTTGCCATATGGCATCATTAAGGAGCATAACACCGATCCCGATCACCTGATCCTAATACCGGGGTTAGTACTACGATTGAAAGGAGTTAACCCCCCAACATCCTTTCAAACGACCATAAAAAACTCAAAACCAAACAATCTTTTAGTTAAAAACAATATTATTTAAGGATCAGTACCAGCTCCCTGTCCCAGCACGGTATCCGCTGATACATAAGGTCCAAGAGAAAAACACTTTTCATAAGTCACTCTGACGTCTTTTAAGTAGTGGGAGGCAAATACCAAGTTGCATCTCCAATATGTTGCTGCTAATATGTCTTTCATTGACATATTTCTATTAAAGGCTAGGGAAGTTGCAATTGCACGGACTTCGTGTGCTCTAACCCTAAGCAGCTTAAATGTTCCTCTTCTTGGCATTTCATGTGAGCCTCCGTTATCACATTTCTTACGAAGAATGCTAATGCGTTCTTCGACATTTGCCTCTTCGGGTTCCTTACCGCGCACCATAGGCTCTGATTACAACCTTGAAGTTGACTCTTTCTCTTCAGATAAAACTTCAGTGCTCTGACCGGACAGAGAGACCTTTCTGTTTCTCTACCCACAAGGGGAGAGAGGCCCTTGATTTCAAAACTTCTGGGCCAAGGCTTAGAAGGATTCTCATTCTTGGCCAAAAACAAAGGTTGGAAAGAGACAACAGCAGAATCTCCTCTAAAACCTACCCGAGAGTCTAATGCATGTATCTCACTGACCCTCTTGGCCGTAGCGAGGGTCAAGAGAAAAATGCACTTCCTCGAGAGGTCTCTAAAGGATGCCTTATCAGGTGGTTCGAAAGTATCCGAAGAGAGAAACTGGAGGACCACATCTAGGTTCCAACTTGGAGTGATAAAGGATTTAGACTTTGTAGTACCAAAGGATCTTATCAAATCATGGAGATCCTTATTGTCTTCTATGTTAAGGCCCCTGTTTCTAAATACAGCCAAGAGCATACTTCTATAACCTTTTATGGTAGAAACAGCTAAACGTGATTCCTCTCTAAGGAAGATAAGGAAATCAGCAATTTCGGTCACAGAGGTATCGGAAGAGGACAGCTTCTTCGACCTACACCATCTACGGAAGACTTCCCACTTCGATTGATAGACCCGCAGAGTAGAGGACCTGCGGGCTCTGGCAATTGCACTTGCAGCTTTTCGCGAAAAGCCTCTCGCTCTGACAAGTCTTTCGATAGTCGAAAGGCAGTCAGGGAGAGAGCGTGGATGTTTCCGTGATATCTCTCGAAGTGGGGTTGTTTGAGCAGATCTGTCCTCATGGGAAGAGATCTGGGGAAGTCCACCGTCCATTCCAGTACCTCTGTGAACCAATCTCGAGCGGGCCAATATGGGGCGATTAGAGTCAGTTTCGTCGCCTCCGAGGAACGGAACTTTCTTAACACTTCCCCCAGAATCTTGAACGGGGGAAAAGCGTAGGCATCTATGCCCGACCAGTCCATGAGAAAAGCATCTATCGCTATTGCTCTTGGATCTTCTACAATGTAGCAAAAGTTTTCTATCCTTCTGGAGAGAAACGTGGCGAACAGGTCTATCTGAGGCTTCCCCCAGAGAGACCAGAGCTTTCGGCAGACTTCGGATTGTAGGGTCCACTCTGTTGGAAGGACCTGGTTCTTCCTGCTGAGTCTGTCTGCTCTGACATTTTTTGTCCCTTGTACAAACCTCGTCAGCAATACAGTGCCTCGTTCCTCTGCCCATATCAAGAGGTCTCTCGCTATCTTGTATAGTGTAAGCGAGTGAGTCCCACCCTGTTTTCGGATGTAAGCCAGAGCCGTGGTATTGTCCGAATTTACCTGGACTACCACGCCTCTGACCTACGACTCGAAGTACTTCAAGGCTAGATGAACTGCCATAAGTTCTTTTACATTTATATGCCAGGACACCTGTTCTCCTGTCCAGGTTCCTGACACTTCATTCTTTCCTAGAGTTGCTCCCCATCCCGTTTCCGAGGCGTCGGAAAACAACACTAGGAGAGAGTTCCGAATCGCCAGTGATATGCCTTCGTTCTTCTGAAGCGGGGTTAACCACCACCTCAGGTCTAATTTTATTTCTTGAAGAATGGGAAACTGATCCGAAAGATCCCCTTTCTTTCTGTCCCACATTCTTTGCAGGTAAAATTGCAGAGGTCTCAGATTGAGCCTCCCTAGGGAAACGAACTGCTCCAGCGACGAAAGGGTGCCCAGAAGACTTAACCATTCCCTCGCTGAGCTTCGTTCTTTCCCTAAGAAGTTTGATATTTTCTCCAAGCCTCGAGCAATTCTGTCTTGCGATGGAAATGCTCGAAAACCCCGAGAATCCATCTGAATCCCCAGATAGACAATGTCTTGGCTGGGGACCATCTGAGACTTCTCGAGGTTCACGAGCAGTCCGAGTGAGCGAACGAGATTCAACGTCGTTTCTACGTCCTCCAAACATTGTTCTTTTGACTTGGCCCTTATTAGCCAGTCGTCCAGATAGAGGGATATGTTCACCCCCTCCAGATGAAGCCACCGTACTACGTTCCTCATCAGGTTGGTGAACACTTGAGGAGCCGTAGACAGGCCGAAGCACATGGCCCTGAATTGAAAGACCCTTCCCTGCATCATGAATCTTAGATATTTCCTCGATGACGGATGAAGAGGGACGTGAAAATATGCGTCTTGTAGATCCAAGGAGGCCATCCAATCTCCTGGACGCAGAGCCGCTAGCACCGATTTGGATGTTTCCATAGAGAACTTCTGTTTCTCTACGAATCGGTTCAGTGCGCTCACATCCAGGACAGGTCTCCACCCTCCCGAGGCTTTCGGAACTAGGAACAGTCGATTGTAAAAGCCCTGAGAGTGTGGATCCGGTACTAATTCTATGGCCTCCTTGTCCAACATTTGTTTTACTAATTGCAGAAGGATCTTCCTCTTGACAGGGTCCGCGTACTTCGCCGACAGTTCTCTCGGAATAGACGTCAAGGGAGGTCTGTCCCTGAAGGGGATGAGATATCCTCTCCTCACAATTGAGAGGGACCAGTTGTCTGCCCCTCTCGACGTCCATTCTTCTGCAAAATTCAGTAGTCTGGCGCCTACTGGTGTTTGGAGGACTTGAGGTTCATTTGCTTTTCTTGGTAGGTCTAAAGGCAGAAGCCCTACCTCTTCTTTCTGCTCCTCTCTTCTTAAAGGAGGATCTCGAAGATGAACTCCCTCAAAAGGGCGGCTTCGGGACCCGTGTCTCCCCCTTCGTGGCAGGAACAGCTGTCCTCGGCCTTTTGGTTGATTGAACCAGAAGGTCCTGTGTCGCCTTCTCGGTAAGTGAGTGAGAAATCTTTCACTAACTGAGAGGGGAAAAGCTGGTTAGACAGAGGAGCGTACAGAAGGGACGACCTCTGTGCCGGAGAGACAGCTTTCGTAAGAAAAGAACTGAATACAGTTCTCTTCTTAAGTATTCCCACCCGAAAAGGGAGGCCACTTCTCCCGATCCGTCTTGCACTGCTTTATCCATACAAGTCAAAATACTATTAAGGATATCGGGGCTCAGTTGTTCATTGTCTTGTGTCCTCTTGGCCATCACCCCAAGGGACCAGTCCAGAAAGTTGAAAACTTCCAAGACATGGAACAATCCCTTGAGGAGATGGTCCATTTCAGACATTCCCCAAGTTGTCTTGGCTGAAGAAAGAGAGCGTCTCCTTGACGCATCCACCAGTGTTGAGAAATCTGCCTCTGCAGTCGCTGGGAGGGCGAGTCCCATTGCTTCGCCTGTCTCATACCAGATACCCCTCCTCCCAGAAAGTCTGGAGGGAGGGCAGGTAAAGACAGTCTTTCCCGCCTCCTTCTTGGAGTTAAGCCAATTTCCAAAAGACTGCAAAGCCTTCTTCATGGAAATTGTCGGCCGCATCTTCAAGAAGGAGGACGACTTTGCGGTTTTCGCGCTCGTGAACAGCGACCGAGGAGAAGGAGGAGCGGCAGGACTCAATGAATCTCCAAATTCTTGGAGTAAAAGCGCAGCCAAAGCTTTGTAGTCTGATAGTCCCGCCGCTTTTTGATCTTCGGTGTCAGAGATATCTTCTAATGCAAGTTCCACCGGAGAATCATTATTAGCCGAGGGAGAACGTCTCTTCTCGCAAGGTGAAGGACTCTTCGCAGGATCAACTGCCTCCCGACAAGGTTGACGGCCGCCTGTGCGACATCTTGTGTCCCTGTCGGGAGAATGCCGATCCTGAGAAAAAACCCGATCATCATCTAAGCCCTCCTGACAAGAATGACAGCCGCCTGTGCGACATTTTGCATTCTTCTCAGGAGACAGCTGTGCTTGCGGCAGATTTTCACCAGAAACGGACATATCGTGAACAGGACGACGGCCGCCTGTGCGACGTCTTTCGTCTCTGTCCAGAGAAATCCGTTCCTGGTCCAAATCATAAAGAGCCGCTTCCTGGTTGATTTCTCCGTATTGTTCTTTTGAAGAAAATCTTTCAATGCGCTTGTACGTATCTGTCCGTCTCGGACTGTGTCATCTGTCCGAGCTGTCCACATATGGAACTTGGCGCTTGGCTGGTGTCATTCCAGTATGACACTTCTGCCTGTCGGTCTTGTCCGCTTCTGGCTCCTGGCGCCCGGACGGAGTTGTCTGCGCACGACGTTTTTTCCTATCCAGGCTGTCCGCCTTGCCACGGCTGTCCGCGGTAGGCACGCATCGCTTGAACATAGTTGTCCGCATAGGACATATCTGCCTGTCCAGGCTGTCCGCTTCTGGCGAATGGTGTCTGGTTGGCGCCGTCCGCGTAGGACACTTTTTCCCGTCCGAGTAGTCCAATTCTGGCACCGAGCGCCTGAGTGGTTCTGTCCGACTCGGACACTCTTCGTCATTGTCCGTATGTTGCGTCTCAATTCTATGAGTTTTCATCCTTCTTTCTTTATTCCTCTCTGTACTCGTATGAGGAGTAGAGGAGATAAGTCTGGAGTCCGGAACGCCCTTCGGACGAGATCTCTTAACCGGAAGAAAATCGTCCTTTTTCCTCGGGAGGTCTTTTCTCAATACTCCTACTAAAGAGAAAATCTGCTCCTGCATTTTATGTAGGATGTCCGTCGCTGTTTCTTCCTTCTCTTTGTCATGAATAGGAGAATGCGCTCTGGAAGGTGTAGGAGATCGAGATATTGTCCTTTTGGCTCTTTTCCTCTCGTAGGGAGAATCGTCCGGAAAACGTTCCGGGCTCGAGTCCAACGTCGGAGCTTTCCAACTCCTCTTGATCGGACGCGACAGTTCGTCGGAAGTCCATCCACTTCTTCGAGGAGACGAATCGGATGACGAAAAGCACTCTTTCAGGATGCCTTTCCAATGGCGATCCTTGGCAGTCTGGGACGCTACAGATTCTGCCGAGGGGACGCCTGACCGGTGGGGATTCTCCGTAACCTCCGTACGACTGTCGACATTCCTTCTCCTCTGGGCCTGGGAGCTTGGAAGAGGTCTAGGTCTGGGAGCGAGACAGAGCCGATCAGACGCACCCTCCACTACACTGGGGACACTTATGTCACTTTCCACATTCTTACCTTTAAGAGCTTGCATTTCAAGCTCCATCCTTCTTAATGCGGTCTTCAGATTTGCAATCTCCGCAGCAGAACTTGCAACATCTGCTACGGGAGAGGTTGATACTGCATGTGAGGAAGCAATTACTTGGGGGTTAGTTATACTAACTGGCTCGTTAGAGCGTGATCTACCCATACTTCTAGAGACAGCCTTTCTAACCCTATCTCTCTCTAGTTTCCTTAAGTAGGAATCTAGTTTCTTCCATCCTTCCTCATCCATATTCACACATTCATCACATGTGTTATTTCTCGTGCATTCATATCCCCTACACTTCTTGCATACCTTGTGAGGATCTAACGATACTTTCGGTAGCCTCACCAAACAACCCTCATTCATACATCTTCTAACTTCGCAGCTAGAATCAGACATTTTTGAGCAAAATCCAAAGCCAAAATCCAAAAAACGTTCCACAAAAGCGTATGCCAAACCACAGATCCAAATACGTCACCAAAAAGACAGTCCAGAAGATCAACGGCGATGAAAAACGAAATCCAAGTCAGGAGGTAACAACAACGATGTTATGGCTACCCTCGACAGAGCAAATCTGATTTAGAAAATGGGATGGTTCCTAGTTCTGCCACCCAGCGGCAGTGGCGGTAGATCACCTGACCTACCTGTAGCGTGTGCCGCGAAATTCGAATTTCTGTCGGGGACGACGGAGTCTATAACTAAGTATATATCTGCCAGGGAAGTTGAATGTATAAAAACGTTTTTTTAGAAATATGAAACTATCAGGGTCTTCTCCATCCCGGCTATCAAGATTATCAAGAATTTTCTTAACATCCTGATAGCGAAATGCAAATATTGTAAAAATAAGTTCTGAATGACAAGTATCAGGGAGAGGGACATCTTCGGCTGATTGCTTAACTTCAACAGCTTGATGAGGCTTTTTCCTAGTGCCAGTAACCAATCTATCATCATCTGTTAACAGTGGTGGAATGGAAGACAAGGATGACCCAAAGATAGAGGATGCCAATGTGGTCAACCACAGATGAAGCTGAGTGATTCCTTCAAGTTTCCTCTTCAAGGAATTATTATAAATTTTCTCAGTGGTATGGTAAGTTCTATTCGCAGCATGGTGAGACTCAACAAAAATTGTACTATTTTCATTTGAACGATTTCTTCTCCATAAGATGAATTTGGTCTGTTTGTTAAAGTAAGATCGTCTGCATGAATCATCAAATGATCGACGGTCATTTGTCCTGGATTTGGTGAACTTTCTGGGGACATACCTCATTAAAATAGCCAACAGCATTTCATTTAATGTCTTCTAGGGATCCGGCTCTGATATAGCATCTGAGTTATTATATGCATGACAAGCTCCAGTAATGTGATCCCAAATGGCTCTAGAATTCAGCCAGATTGTTTTTCCAATGGTGGCATTAGGAATGTATTGATTGGCAGATATGTCCAATTCAATGGCACAATGATCAGAAGTGCCTACATATTCGCACACCTTGGACTTGATGATAGGTGGAAACTCTGTGAATATGTGGTTTAATCTATTACCAAAAATATGCGCTAGTTCCTCAATTACCTGGATAAAATTAGAGGATACACAGGACTCAAGAACAGACTGGCCATGTTGAACTGTGGAATTTGAATTTAGCTACTTGCTGTGTTTTGCTTTATAGTCTCCACAAAAAATGAATAAAGCTTTTGAATCCTGTGACTGAACCATACTAATAATTTCCAAGAGACAATCATATTTAGAATTGCTGTTATTTGGACTGCGGTATACAGCAAATACTTGAACTTTTCTGACAATAAATAGGCCGTCCAAGCTTAGCTATAGAACTATACCTTCCACATGTGAGATGCTGTGATGATAAAAAGTCAGGGCCATCAAACCCTGGGATTAAAAACTCAACCTTTGGCTTGCTGCTGCTTATGAGTGTCTCAGATAAAAGCATCAAATCATAGTTATGTGCTCAATTCTGGAGATCAAGAAAATTTGACTTTACGCCTCAAATATGCGAGTAAAGTACTCTGCAATTTTTTTTATAGTAATAAGTAACAGGACCACGGCTCAGCTCAAAGTTTCCCAAAAGAATTAGAATTAACAAATGAAAATAAGTAGCAAAACTAATAGACTCATAATAACAGTAACATTGTAAATATCAACAGAACAATAAGCAATACTAATACATTAACAACAACAGTGTTTACATTATTTACGAAATTTCCATTGAAAGTATGAATAAACCTGATCACATGTCCTTGAAAAGTGCCGGAAGTAAGTGGACTACAATGTTGGGCCAGGAAACCTTTAAGGCAAATAAAAAACCAGCCAGGTTTGCCACAAAAACTGGGGTAAGGCAGTCAGGATGGATTTAGAAATTATAAAAAACTCAGAAGGAAAAGATTAGGTCAAGATGAAAGCATTTTCATGATAATCCACCAAGCAACTTTTACTTTCTCATCAGCGTGTCCTGCACATTTTTTTTCTTTGTGGTAGGTTTGGGTGTGCAAAAGGACTAAGCCTCCCCTTCTGAATATTAACAGTCTGCATGTTTTATCATTCTACAGAATAGTGAATGCTTGAAATAGAATGCAACAATTTGTTCAATACAAGAGACTGACTGGCATGAGGCTAATAAAATGGATTGAAAATACGGGAAGAAGTATAAGAACAAAGTGAAGTGGTTGAAGCCTTCAGTGTGTTATTAGGACAAATTGAATGATTTCAGGCCGAAAGGAATAGAGGTAAAATGGTTTATATCCAGGGAAATAAGCGTCTCTCTACTCAGTTTAGTTTGCAGGAAATTTGATCCTTTTAGATAACTATATATAATGTGATCTAATGCTCGGCATCTCGTATTATATAACAACTGAAGAGGTTTCAAGTACAGGAATTACGAATATATGAAGAAGCTTTATGAAAAGAGCAGACGTACTGTTAATTCAAGAACATTGGTTATTTGATTTTGAACGTCGTGTTTTTCATAACGTTCTTCCAGACTACCATTTTGTGCCCAAAGCTGGAATTAGCAATGCCACATCTTTATTTAGAAGGCCTTATGGAGAAATGGCCACTATATGGAAAAGATCTTGTCCTCTTATATTTGAGCCATTAGAAACGTCTTGTAGCCCTTGGAGTGAGCAAAATCGCTTGTGGAATTTTCCCCCTGAGTTTGTAAAATTTCATGAAAAATGAAAATGCTCCAATTGGTTTCATATCTTTAAGAAGAGAATACCCTATATTTGCCATAACTGACATGATCTATTTAAAAAATGGTCAAAGTACTAAAAATGCCAAGTTTATAGGAAAAATGGTAAAATATGGCAAAAAAAGGAAAGAAACCATGCCAGGAATTGTAAGCTAGATCTAAAGAAAAGACTTGCAGATTAATTGTAAAACCATACAGTAACAAATAACTAAATGCAAAAACGATTTTTGATATGAGCTTGTAGTTGCGTTCGAGGAAAGATTGGGAAGAGTATATAGTTTAACATTTTTACAATATAACTTTTATCATATAAAAATCAAAGACAGAACCTTTCTTGATTTTATGTAAACACGCAGGAATGCAATTGGATAGTAATGTAAGCATTATATAGGAAATGAAAGAATTTCTGTTTTCTTATATACTTACACCTATGAAAATCATGCACAACGAAACAGCAATTTGGATTTAGAAAAACCTAAAACAAAACCTAAGATAACCACTGTTTTTGTTTAGTTTATTAAACTTAAGTTTTTCGTACCATTCTTACTTACAGTATGGTATATTTTGAAGCATGGCAAAATACATGTAGTAGGTGCCGTCTTTGGACAAATTCCACTATGAAATATTGAGTCTTCCTTTGCACTTCCCCCTTTTTCTTCAAGGAGTAACTGCTTCTTATACTACAAACAATACAATCAGGCTTGTGATTTTTGAGAGCGAATTGAGCAATGAAGTGGTGCCCGTGAGATTGTTTAATAACGGCGATTCCAGACTCCTCCGCTTTCAAATCACCGGCCTTTTTAAATATTCTTCCAATAACCCTAACCCATTTACTACCTGTTCTCCAAATTTTCTCTGACTTTGGATTTTACATATTAGGATTTTGGATACCATAAGTAATTCTTGCAAGACCACCTCAATAACAGAACGCCATATAACCTGGTTCCATTTCTTATTTCTCGGACTAAAATTATATGTTGCACTTAGTTCATCGAACCTGTCAACCCCTCCCTTATGTTTATAATAAGCTTGAACGGATAGTGTATGTACAATTCGGTCACTTATTTCTTTTTTATTGTCATCCCTATGACACTTGAATCATCAACAATGGACAACATGTTCACATTGCCGTTGTCGTCATTCCATCAGTCGGTGATTCACTTATTATAATAGAGCTAAATAAAGGAAAAATAGATGATATTTATGGCTGACATTTATAGCAATGCTTTGATTGAAATCCCAAAGAAATTATGCATTCGCGTATCATTCCTCTTGACTGCTGTTACGTCATGCAGTGACCAATGATATTTTTAACTTGTTACATTTTCACCCTTATAAACAAAAGAAACTGCATATCATAGTGATAATTACAAAGCCATTGCACTAAACAGCAGTTTTTGTAAAATTCTAGACTATATACGTACTGAGTATATTAAAGATGTATTCAAAGTGATTGCATCGGAAAGGTGAGGTACGATAAGCTATTCCAAATTCTACTGGCAGTGGTCAATGTTCCCCTGTTACAGTACTCCGGATACTTATGTATTCGCGTATGGAAGGGTAGGATAAATGAAAGCATTTATACTCTGACAGATGTTTTGTTGGTTATAGGGTTAAGCAAGGAGTAGTCATGTCACTTCTTCTTTGGACGTTTTACTTGGATAGCCATATTCATTTCGTTACTGCTGCTGGAGTTAGGCGTTATATAGGGAGCATGTGTTCCTGTCTTAACATTTATGCTGCTCATGTCGTTTTTCTCGCTCACGCTCGTAGGTCAGTGCAATATTTACTTGGAAAATGTGAAAAGTTTGGTGCTTATTTTGGACTTACATATCATTCAGATGACTGTTAGACGATTATTTTTGGCAGTAATCTTGATATAAAACTTAAGATACGCAATAAAACTTAAAATCAATAATGAAAACCTCTCGTCTTGGGTATTAAGACAAGAACAAACGTCATCATGTCTCCGTTTAGATTTTTATCTGTCGATGCAATGAATCCAAATTTTTGATACGAATTGTACCAGTTTTTATGGATCCAATCTATGTACTTTGCAGACGACTGGCATGAGAGATCTGAACAGAGCTAGGTGTATTACATGAGAAAATACAATGTAATTCAAACCCATCAGTGATGTCAACTTTGACGTCACACTTGCATATTTTGAATAAGATGCATGTTACGGCCTCTGAGAGAGAGGTCCGCTTCAGGTTCGATACAAAAATAGAAAAATTTCAACACCAACAGTTGAAACTGGGGATACGGATATAGAAAGAAACACTTACACAACAAAGGTTTATTTACAAGCTTACTAACAAAGGTAAATACAGAATGGTATCTCCTATTTACATAAAAAGGCAAAATCTTTCACTGCATGAACTGGGGGAACAGTGAGGTAATTCAAATATTTGCTTGTGAGTGTTGCGACTCAAAGCGATGGCTTCACAAAAGGAGAACGGCGATTGCAGACGTCCTCTTGACTCCGTATTGCAGAAAATAATGTCTACTCTTGCTACTTGGAAGGCAGGAACTCCCCTAAACCTCTAGCAGGACATTTTCTTCTCTGAAGTCTGCTCAACGTCGAGATAACTCAGTCGACCACTCCTGAAGACGACTAGACCAGAATCCAACCAACTCTTGAGCAACTTTTCTTCTGATCCATCGTCGGTCCCTTTTTCTCTTATCTCTCTTGGATGATCTCTGCTGCTGCTGATCTCTGCTGTTGCTGATCTCTCACTGATAATCTGATCTGTGGCTCTTACTGAGGATATCTCTCTGTGACTAACTGATGATCTCTGCTTTCTCCTACTTCGTCCGTCGTATTTATACAGCACTCTTGGGGCGGAGCCTACGGCGAACGTCACAGGCTCCTGAGATTACCGGAACTTCTTAGATGAATCTAGAGGAGGTATTGCATCAGAAATCGCAGCGTTTCTTACGTCACGTTGGCGCCTGACAAGTTCCACAAAACTCCTGCCGATTCTAGAACCATCATGAGAACAGGCACCTCCAACACAATGCGCTAATGCCTCCTTGCTGCTGAACTTCTCGAAAATGCGTTTTCCTTTCCTTTATCTTCCTTTGCTATAAAGCAATTACCTTGACAATGCAAAGGTTTTTCTGAAGTGGGTGTAATCATTCGTCGGCCTTAATATAATTTCATTTTAAAAATTGTATGCTAACAAAGTATCTATAACATATAGAAATGTTTTTATGTCAAATGTTCTCTGTAAATGTTAATAATCTTTAGTGTATAAACACAATTGAAGATAAAAGGAAATAATACAGAATGATCTCAGGTGAGGGTTGGAAAATATTAGTAATAAAAGATCTTACTGACTAAAATGAGAATTTTAACTTCCATTTTGTGTACCTGAAAGGAATTTGAGAATATTTGCTTTAGCCGATTTTATCAGGGCGTAGGAGCCAAGGGAACATTTATTTTACAAATACTTTTATTATCACATTTCTTTGTATATGTATGCTAGTTGTATTCATAGGACTATAGTTTTGAATTTGAATTTGAACTTGACGCTTAAGGACACCACTTTACACAAACTGTGTCGAAATCAGCACAATCACGTCAATGACTCCTCCTTTGCAATCTCAGACGGGTGATACCTACATCTGTCCATCTGTGGGTTACGAATTTCGGGGCAAGAACGATATTTGGAGAATCTGCATCTTCAAACATAGTAGCTATTTTTAAAGAACAATTCTATAGGCCCCTGACGTATCTTCAGTATGGAATGTTCTTATGGGGCGAAAAAAAAAATGCATAGAAATTAAAATCGACTAACATGAAACACGTGTTAACAACACTACAGAATTGTTCCATGGCATCACTTAAATCTGGGGGACTCAGCATCGACAATAGCGCACGTGGACAATTCCTCTAATCGAACTTATCACTCACTACCTCTTGTAGAATCGATGGGACCATCAGTATAGCCGTTTTCCATTAGGCAGTGGTATTTACATTAGACAGTTTAGAACCTGTAATTCGACTTGTAAACTTCTTTGTTTGCATGGCTGATCATCAACACCAAATTTACATGCTGTTACCACCTGTTAGGTAAAAGTTTTACTGGCTCACGGAGTCAAATTAATGGACGCATAAGGCCAAGGAGGATTTTTCTTAAATGAGAGGTAAAAATTGGAGGAGGTAAGGTTGAAGAAGAGGTTGGACAACCAGGTAAGGAGTTGCCAAGAGCAACATCCACAGAACTATAGAGCTCAGGCAAAAAGGAAGCCTACGAAAAAGGACATAAAAAGCGAAAGCAAATGGTGAAGTGCAAAGAAGATAATTATGTTTGATATCAGTACCTTTGTTGGGACTATTTATGATTTAATAGGTGTTTATTTGGGTGCCTCCTGACCGGGACCTTCCTTCATCCTAGCATAGCATTACAAAGGCAGGGAAGAACGCCAGACTTCAGTATACAATGCCAGAAAGGATGCCATTCGATAAATTAACAGTTGATGTCTAGAGAGAGGGGAGGGAAGGGAAGAGAAGGAGAGTCACAGAGATACGAAAAGATGAAGAGAAGTGAGTGAAGGAAAAGAGAAAGCAAGTAAGGATGACAAAAAATGAAGGGGAGGTAAAATACACGGTAGAGGAGAGACGAAAAATGAAGCAAGACAAAAGAAAGAAAATGTGACCAAAGGAAGACACAATTAGGACTAGGGAGGTGAAGGAAAAGAAAGAGGACGAGAAAAGTGGATAAGGACACGGAAATGGAAATCGTGAAAGGAAGAGAGCAGATGATGGAAAGGAAAGAAGAATGTGCTTTGAAAAAAATAATAGAAGTAAACATTAAGAACACTTCGAAAATACGAGTAAACCTAACATGCACCTCTGATATGACATTTTTGATAAGCTTGTAGGACGTATAAAATATTCTGTAATGCATTTCTTCCTCATTTGAAAACGTTATGAATCTTAGAATCTATAAAATATCTATACTGCCAAGTCTAAATGTCAGACTAAAATGTCAGACTGCAATAGCTACTATCTACAAATATAGAGTTGATGAATAATGTAGCCATCACGAAACAGACATTTTGACGAAAAGTCACAGAAATGACTATATATATATATATATATATATATTTATATATATAGATATATACTATTATTATATATCTAATATCTATCATTATCTATATATATATATATATGTGTGTGTGTGTGTGTGTGTGTGTGTGTGTGTGTTGTGTGTGTGTAAAGTTAGAGTCCCGCCCCTGTTAAGTAAATCTTCAAGTTTATCAGGGTCGTGATTTTTATTATTATTCTTTTTTCGTTTACTATTGATGCACAAATTATTGGTGTTGGATATATATCTATAATATATATATATATCTATATATATATATATATATAATATATATATATAATATATATAATAAAAATCACGACCCTGATAAACTTGAAGATTTACTTAACAGGGGCGGGACTCTAACTTTACACACTCAAACACTCAAGTAAAATAGAAGAATTCATAGATTCAAACGACTTGTGCTCTATAAACGACAACGAAATCAGCACATATTTGTCAAAAGCATATGGAATTCCCTCAGTCGTTTTAACTCAAAGTAGGCAGACTGGATTGGAACACAGTTGATGACTTGCATACCATTGATCATTTCCCTATATGAATCTCATTATTTCAATAATCCTGCTAAGCATGTCCCATAATATAATAATTATAAAGCAGATTGGGAACAATATGATTTCACACTAGGCATATACCACTAGTTGAGTATATACAAGATCATAATGAAACACATAGATTCCTTGTTGATTTCATTAAAAGCGGTGCTCGTAAAGCAATACCAAAATAAAAATCTCATCCAACAAAATACAAAGTCCCATGGTGGTCTGAAAAACTAACAGAATTAATAAAAATAAAACATGAAATTGGAAGACGATTAGATAATTTAAAAAGAAAGTTCAGTAAAATACTTAAAATATTACCGATATTAGAAGGAACTTTATAAAAAATGACTTTATTATTACTAAAAACTGATACATTAAAACCCATATAAAAAATCAGCAAAATTTAAAAAAAGAGGTAATTCAAGGAAGAATAATTGAATGAAGGAAATATGTATCAGATCTTTCTAATAACACTCCCATACAAAAAAATATGGGAACAATTCAGGAAAATAAATAGTAGCCATGGTAAACCTAGACATTCGATATTTAAAGATGGAAAAAGTGTACTTGATCAAAAAGAACTAAGTAATATAATAGGAGAAACCTTAGCAAATGTAAGTAGTGATAAAAATTTAGATGAACACTTCCGTACAAATGAAAATAATATAGAATTAATAAAAATAAATTTTGAAAATAGAAGATATATATCATAGCAGGAAATTGAATATGGAAGAGTTGGAATATGCTATGCTTCTGGAAGTGACAATATTTGCTTTTGAGATGATCTACCATTTAGCACTCTTGGCAAAGTTACACTTATTACAGTTTTATATTCATTTATGTATCACAAATTAATTCCGGATGAATGGCGTAAAACTATTATAATTCTTATCCCCAAAACTGGAAAGAACGCAGCTACCAAATACTTCTCTCAAGTATCACATTCACGCGCACCAGAACAACCAAAAAGTTAATTTTTCAATTTCTACAATTCTTGCAATAACAGTACAGGGCATATAGCTGCAGACTCCATACGACCGATTATTTAGTGAATTAAACATCACACAGTGTCAAGAAAGATATCGCTCACTTTTTATAGTAGACCATCGCAGTGAAAGTGTGGTTGCCTTTATTCTCAGAGGAAGAAGAAGCCAGTCATTGGGTATTTCGATGTTATTTCCTTCCGCAAACGAATCCACAATATTTCAGCTGATACTCCTGTGCTTCCGAGCATATTATAACTGGATCCCAAAATTAATGGTAATCACTAGGATATGAGTTTTACTGCCTACTGCCACCGTGGTACTGTGGTAGCAGTCAGTTTCAGCTAAATGACTTAGCATATATATATCCTTATATAAGTGCCATTGCAAAGTGTAACTTTCCCTCAGTATTTGTGCAATGACTTGTAAAATGTATGTTTTATGTTCAGATTCCATAATAAGATTAACTTACAATTGACGCGTTCAAGTAAAAGGTTCAGAATTCACAAAATCCATAATATAAAGTTAAGAAATTACATATGTAAAAAGAGAGATGTGGATGTCAACACATTAGCGCATGAGTCCATCGTGTTGAACCAGTATTGCCAGTCTTTGTCGGAACCCTGTGAATGATTGCACAATGTTTCGTCCTAAAGCTTCTTGAATTTTCGATACAAAACGTTCCGAATACAATACATCATCTGCCGGAAATGACGTCATAGTGTCCTTACGGGAATACTCTTCAATTCATTTTAGTAATTAGATATTCTTTTACTATGAAACTGTTTGATATTACTGATATATTAACTCTTATCTCTCTCGATTTGTCAAAAGAGAATTTGTTGACTTGTAAGTATTTTAATTGGGAGATGGAATGAGTACCTAACTCCCAAAACTGCTGTGACATCACTGTTTGCTTGCGATAGTCACTTAAAATAATTTCTTTCGTGTTAAGGGAATTCTATGATCTGAAATCATGTACTAGTAATAGTTATTTTTAGTTGTAATCATTCTCTTTCCCTCTCGTTTAAAAAGGAGAATAAATTTAGTGTTTTGCAGAAAACCTGGCCCTTAAATGTTTTGATGTCATTCATTTTGCATCTTGTTGTTCAGTAGTTCCCATAGAAGAAGGAGTCATTCTGATAGCGACAACTGGCATTGGTTGTATTCCTTAGCCTTGGAGTCGTTGGGAACAGGGTCAGTTTTTACTCTCTCTCTCTCTCTCTCTCTCTCTCTCTCTCTCTCTCTCTCTCTCTTCCCGACCGAGGGAAACTTTGATTTTTGCATTAACGTGAAATTTTGTACTTACATGGTCACTCGGAACTTTTAGATTTATTTAATTTCTTAATAGCATGGTGGTTATTTATGGAATCTGAACCATGTAAAGTGTTTTTGTAACGGCACCTGTGAAAGATTAAAATGAATTTGGGAAGCTGCAGCATAAAGCAAAAACTGGTACCAGATAATAATGTGTTTAGGTAATTAATCATTTAATTTTTTTCACTTTTAAATTTTTCTTGTGTGTTCTGTATTTAATTCTTTTAAGTGCAATTTTTATATATTCTGTGTGCCTACTATTTTCTTAGTGTTTTTGCAATTTTGGTACTTTTCCACATTTTCTGTATCTACACATTTTTGCATTCACAATTTGTTTGATTAACTAGGGTGTTTCTTAGTGATTTAACATTGCATTCTTTATTTAATTTAACACGTGAATTAATTCGCATTTATTTAAATTTCTTTTGAAATATTAATCATTGCTGAACAGGTATGAAGTTTGATAAATTAATTTTGATTTAGTTTCTTTTAATAATTAATTCAATAATTGATTAAACTTTGTGTTTTTCAAGTAATAGTAAATTTCCCTATGATTGAATATTTCACTTGTAAAGTTTGCATTTGAAAATAAATATTTTTTATTTACAATTTTTATAAGTGTTTCATTTATTGATCACCAGTGATAAAATTTTATTTAGGTAGAAATACAGGGTGGTAATAGTACTGTTTTCCTTCAATTTTATTGAAGTGAGTTAGAATCAGGGAAATACTTAGACTTTTAAAGTTGTTTTTGGAGTGATACCCTTTTAATGATTTAATCTCATATATGATCATCTCACTCTAGTTTTAATGAATTTGGTCTGATTTCTTGTATGATTAATAAGCTTTATAAGGGATCACTGTTACCTTTAGTGTATTCAGCCGTATTTTAGCTGTGATGAAGGTTCAGCTATCTGGTTGTTGGGAGGTAACTATCTTTTGATTGGTGAGTGTAGTAACGAGATATTTGGGCGCTTAGTTACAATATATATATATATATATATATATTATATATATATATATATATATATATGTGTGTGTGTGTGTGTGTGTGTGTGTGTGTGTGTGTGTGTGTGTGTGTATGTGTGTATAACTGAATCACGAAAATTTGGAACATGATGAAACCGTATTATCATTGTTAAAATATTTGAAGTCCAAGCTTGTTTTCTCCTACAATAACACACTAAAATGAATGCTAATGAAAATTGGCCTTAAGGAAAGAAAATCAACAGCATAATAAATAGAACTCCATGTTTGGACTGCCCCTCTTTTTATATCAGCCAATCTAGCAAGGATTTAGAAGTAAGAATTAAACAGCATAAGTATTCTGTCAAAACTGGGCAAACATCCAAAGGAATATTCATTCATTTAAGTCAAAATTTAAATGGCACTTCAGTAATCACCAGATCAAAAGATGTCTTTTCATGAAATCTTTTTGTATCCGCAATGATACAACCTACTTCCAAAGGTAAATTTATCATTAGTTCTGGCCTATATTATTTGGAACCTTATATAAGTAAGATATTTAAGAAAGATCTTAAAGATAAAGTCATTGACTCAATTACAAATTGGTTACCTTACAGACATTTTCTTTGTATCATTATGTTTAATATGTTTTGTAAAAATGTTCACTTTGCAGAAATTTTTTTTCCTTGTTTACCAAAATAAGATTTATTGAATTGTAATTGTTTAATATCTTTTACGGTCAGTTACTGTCCTGTATAATCTTTTAATTGTCTTGTCCTTACTTCCGAGCAGTTAGACTTCATATTTTGCAAACCTCTTAAATTGTATCTCTGTTATGGGTAGGTCTATTAATTCTCCAGTTACGTTGGATTCAAGGAACATATTTTCCTTTATAATACTTATCTGTCATTTATGCGAGCTTTCTTTTGTACACTTATATTCATATTTATATCACTCTGCTTAGTAAAGGACGGGAGTCGAAAGGTCTTGCAGTAGTGCTACATTGTTGCACTTTCCTTCGTGGCTTTTACCTTTATATATATACATTTATATATATACATATATCTTAGAGAACAAAAAAATAAGTAAACAGATAACAGGAGATGACGGGATTTTTTTTTCGGTATTCTGATAGAGGGGGAGGGCAATACTCTAACGACTGTAGGGGCAGCGACAAAGCACTTCTCAGAGAAGAGAAGGTTAGGCGAGGTGGAACCGCAACTTCACAGCGACAGGGGTCCCTTACTATGCTCCACATACCGAATATGTAAGTTGTAATGCATCGGTTAATCTTTGTTGTTTTATGGAGCGTGGAGCCACCGACTGCCCAAAGTTTTGAAGGAAGTACAGCCAGTGGCAATGATTACAATTGTTACTTACTGAATACCAGTAAGCTATTAACCAAGCACATTTCTCTCTCTCTCTCTCTCTCTCTCTCTCTCTCTCTCTCTCTCTCTCTCTCTATCTCTCTCTCGTCTCTCTCTCTCTCTCTCTCTCTCTCTTTCATACACAAGCACGCACGTGTAAAATCGTGGCTAAGTTTTAAGAGGAATTCGGGACGGTCCCTTTTAAATGGTTTAATTTCAGCTGAGGAGTAGCCATTAAAGGGGTTGATGGAAGCGTTTAGTTTTGGTCGGCCATAGCCGAATTCAGCGGATCCGCTGTAACTTATCTCATAAGAGGAAACATTAAGAGATATACAGAATAAGATCAACTCCCAATATTCGTACTGTTGTCGTGGATCATGCGGCAAAGGCGAGGCTGTATAAAGGAGGCTTGTCAAGGATTATAGGAAGATAAGAATAACAGGCAAATATATAAGGCACCACAGACGGAACAGTTATGGTGTAGATGTGGAAAGCAACAACTTAGCATTCGTTGCATCAGAAACAGAAGCAAAAGTATGAGCTGTAATAATATTCGGAGTTTATTCCCTCCTTTTCGTAAATGTCAACCCGTTTGATAGAAACGAAATTCACTTTAATGTAATGATATCACCGACGATCTTTAGAGATTAGCTTTTTCCTTTTCAGATGTTAAAACTTCTTAATGTTAGATGTTCATATGCATACGCTTTAGTGCACACACACACACACACACACACACACACACACAACACACATATATATATATATATATATTCTATATATATATATATATTGTTCAGAATTTTAAGCCAGAACCAAGGAGAGGTAAGCCCTCTTCATAACCAGATTCATTCATCCTTACCTATATGCAAGTTTCTCCTGTGAACTGGAAGCCTCCATTCTCTCTAAAACACTCTTTTCTCCAATTGTCTGCTCTGGATTTACTCTCCACAGCAGGCCATGGATGAGGGCGGGGACTATCCAAGAGAGATTTTAAAAGGACAGGGCTCCAGCTGCTCTGCCTCAGAACTTCCCCAGAACTTCCTCAGACTCTCTCAAGCACTGCAGACTCCACTTCACCCCTTCTGCTACCCTGCCCCTGGGGGAATCACACAAGTGTTCTTATGCCTCAATAGTACACAGAAATATCAGCAGATAAGAAGACTACCAAACCCAGGAATTCCAGGTACTGTGAGATGTAATGTCTAGAGCAGCCAGGGAATTGTTTTGCCTCTTGTCTGTATTTCATTTCCATTCTTCCAAGGTGACTTTCCCCCATTCTTTGTTCAGCTTCTCACTCCCCCAATTTTGGTTCAATGCTGTGATTAATTCCCTTGTGATGCTAGTAAACATCCCGTAGTTGATTCAAGCAACATAATAGTCTTTCTGTGTAAACTCCCAGTCATTTCATGTCCTTTGAGTGGGTTGTAAATTTTTATGCTAAGAGCAAGTAGTGTGTAATGTTCCCCACGTGTTCCTCACCTTAGTACTGATGCTAGAATGCAATCTTTTTGCAGACAAACACCATTGCCTGATTGTGGGAGAAATTGGACACCCTTTGGAATAAGGCATGCATTCAAATAACCCGTTTTGCGCAAATTCTGATCTCCGTGTCTGGGTCATTTCCCAGCCACGTGTTTCTGGTGGATCGACAATCAGCCACGTCATTAGTTCCCGGATCTACTGTATCTTAATGTAAATATAGTTCATTTAAAACTAAAGTCCAGAGTTTATGTAAATTCCTCCTTTTCCAGTAATATCGGCCATCTGCCATAGAGTTTTTGTTTATGATAACTCACATCCCTCCAGTCAAGGCCATTTTTAAGAGTGTCAGACTACATTTTCAAGGAGGGAACGAGCAGGTCATAACAAAATGGCGACCATTTCCAGTCTCGTGTGGGAAGTAATTTTTGTTTCCAGTTGTAGCAATTGTTAAACTGGTATCACGAAAGAAATGAAGCTGAATTCCTTTTAATATTCTTTGGGCAAGCGCAGACCAAGGTTTCCCAATATTCGCCATAAAAGTATAAAGGTAAATTTTATTTTCGAGTTATTTGTGTAGAACTATACTCGGTTTTTATCCATCTGTCCAACCGCCTGTGGTGCTCGCCCATGGTAAGACTGCGTCCTGGGCTTTAGATAGTTACGCTATGTGGATATCTGGGTGTACATTTGCAATTGAGAAGTGTTTTAATAATTTACTGTATGTGAATTACACTGTTTATATTCAAAATAGGATATTGTTATTATTGTTGAATGTAAGCTGCCTTTTCGGGGTGGCGAATAGAACAGCCAGATGCAGTGACAGGAAAATTGCTTCTCTCGCTGGTCACTACGGCAAGATGTCAATTTTATTGGACCACACCTACTCTGCAGCTGAGCTACACGTTACTTCATTGCACATAAATATATCAGTATGTACTTTTAATTTTTATAAAGTGCGTCTTAGCCAGATACAATATGATTTTTTGGTTTAGCATGTGTTTAATGGAATTTGTGGAAATGTTATTTTTGCATTGACTGTATTTAGAAAGGAGAAAGCTCTGGTTGTACTGCTTTTTACTTCGAGCTGTCACCTTATTCGCTAAAGTCACTGGCATCAATATCATTGCTGTTATTATCAATCCACTTAAGCTGGAACCCCAAGAGTGGTGTATCTTGATTAATGAATTACAGTTGAGCAAGAGGTGGGAGGCGGGTGGAGTGTGTTGTTCCGTCTCCCTCTCACACTCCCTCTCTCCCGGACCGTAATACATGAAAAAGATGAAAACAACCTTAATTAATTCACCACTTCATTAGGGTAATTTTCTTGGCTATACATTAATAATAATAATAATAATAATAATAATAATAATAATAATAATAATAATAATAATAATAATAATTTTGCTACATAAAATTAATACATTATTGTTGCCTTAGTGAACAGCGAAAGAAGAAATTTTCCTGCCACTGCGTCTAGCTGTTCCATTCGCCACTCCAAAAAGGCAACTTACACTCAACAATAATAATATCCTATTTTGAATATTAACAGTGCAATCTGCATACAGTAAATTATTAAAACACTTTTCAGTTGCAAATGTACACTTAGATATCCTTTTATTTACCTAAAACTTACACATAGTGTAACTATTTAAAGCCCGGGCGCAGTGTTACCATGCACGAGCACCACAGGCGGGTGGACAGATGGAAAAAAAACGGAGTATAGGTATTCTACTTAGGGGTGTATAAAATCTGACTGCCGTTATAGCGATAGGAAGATATTAGAACCACATGCATGCCGATAGACTAGAGAGAGAGAGAGAAATTTAACCTTAGCTGTTTTTGTATGTGCTGTTGCATAAAGCATATAGGTATTTAGGGAGTAAATTCAAAACAAAAAGAAGTGCCATATTTTGTGAATTCCAAGTGTAAATCGTTGAATCTCGTGTTGTAAAGAGATTTCGTTATTAGGATTTTTAACGTGAATCAGTGCGCTGCTCATTGTGCCTGAAGCACCACTCTCTCTCTCTCTCTCTCTCTCTCTCTCTCTCTCTCTCTCTCTCTCTCTCTCTCTCTCTCACAGGTCTAGACAGGATAGAATTTAATTCCCTGGCCACGTGTCTAAATAAGTGAGTAATAAGTAAAAAAGAAAAACAAAGTGTTAGCTTAAATTCATTTAACGTTAGAATAAGGAAAATAAAGGATGAGCATTTTTTTCTGTGCAGAGAGAAATAATGAGGGCATATACTTATTCCTTTTCACAAAGGGCACATGGTTTTCCCTTTCACTAAATTCCCCTAACACGGCCTTGAAAAGACAGGTGATCCCGCCCTACCCCCATTCTGTCTAGCCGAAGGCCAAATTCTCTGGGGATTTAAATTGGCAGAATTGGAAGGTCTTATGTTCGCAAGAGATAGCTAGGTTGAAAAGGGTATGTTAGGGAGCTGTGTGGAGTCCCGTTAGTGTTTACGGCACTAGTGTAGAATTACGAATTTTGAGCATAGCTGGGTTGAAAGGGTAAGACAGATCAAGGATTTGTGTTGGTAAAAATAAAAAAAAATTCTTGCCTTCGTCCTCAAGAGAATATAAAAAAAAAACCCATATATACATTTTTTTATGAACTGTATGGACTGCAGAGAGAGCTTACCAGGCACCCGAAAGGGAGGAGAGAAAAGAGAAGCAGCTGAAAGAGCATTCCAAGCAGCCAAAAAGGAGAAAGAAAGAAAAGTCCAGGAGAGAAAGGAAGTTACAGAGCACAACAACTGGCTATGACAGTCCAGAGTGTCACTCTGCCACCACCGAGTGCCACACCCCCTGTGCCGTCCCCTCCACACTCTCACCTCCACAGCATGGGCGCTCTCATTAGGACTTGGGATGATAGCAAACCCAACACCTGGCTCGATCATGTCGAGCAGGTGTTCGAAACTTCAATCCAACCCCTCAGGAAGTGCCCCTCCTCCTTGGCAAGCATCTCACTGGCAAAGGGCAGACTGCATTTGAGGCCCTTCCCCTGAATGAGCAACAAGATCTTGCCCTCATCCAAGAGGCAGGCCTTGGGGCTTACAATTAACCCCAGACCAGTGGAGGCCGAAATGGAGGTCCATGCCCAAGTAGGCTAACCAGACATGGACAGAGTAGGTAGCCAAGAAGACACCGGCACTCCATAGGTAGACGAAGGCCTCCAACGCAACATCTGTTGAGGAGGTCTTAGAACTCTTTCAATTAGAGGATTTCCTGTCCTATGCTCCTCCTGATCTTGCCACCCACTTGGTGGACAAGGCCTCTAAAACTATTTTGGAGTGCTGTAAATGGGCAGACGCCTATGACACCCACCATCCACTGCAGAGTTCTTTAAAGAAGAAAATATGCCCTGCTCTCTCTCTCATTCCTGCTGCCACCTCTCAGCCTACCAGCTCCCCAATATTCCTCCATGGAAACCTGTGTGTGGGCCTTTCAATAAACCAGGTCACACCACAAAGCAGTGCCTCTCAAAGGTGGATACTCCTCAGCAAGGTGCTGCTACTTCTCAGAATGGACTACCCCATCATCCTAATAACAAGAATAACGACCACTGGAACAGAAACAACAGGCCCACGCCTGATTTTAACAAGAGTTTCTGTGACTCATGCAAAGTGCATGGGCACACTGCTGCCTGGGCAGGATGCCCTGAGAAAGCTCCTGTTTCTGCTATTGCTATGGCAGTGATGAATCATTCAACTCTAGGCCCTCCTGTTCGGGGCCCTTATTTGTCGCACCTCCCAGAGGTTGCTAACCTGCCCACCAGGTCCGAGCTTTCGACGACACTGGTGTGCAGGTACCCATTATTCAAGAGGATAAGATTCCTTATGGAGCTCAATTCATGACAATACAGAGCCTCAACCATGTCAAGATGCTCTTCCCTACTGTCCGGCTGAGAGTCATAGACCTCACCGCTCTAAGATATGTACCATGGCAGTAGCAACCTATATACCAGGAGATTATGACGTACTGCTAGGACAAGATTTTAGGTCTCCTCCTACCTTTGTACCATATCAGGACCCCCGCCTTTACATAGCTCCAGACCTGTTCCATGGGCCTCCAAGAACTACCTCTGCATGGCCAGTGCCACCTGAAGGTGCCAGGCAGAGCCAGATCTGTCCCTCATGGACGTTGACCCACGTTCGAATCCTCTCACTAAGCCAGGAACGGCCTCAGTGCCAGTGCCAAGGCAAGACTTGAGTCTCCCTCCCAGAGATCTAAGTGCTGGTCATTTTCCCTCCACTAGCTTGGCCCCACTACCCATGCCAGCAGTTGAGGAAGAGCCAATCCCAGTAGGAATCCTCCAGGACACCCATGATCACAGCGGACACTCCACCAATGGTGCAGCCTCGCAAATCGCCTTGGAGTTGGTCAACCCAATGGGTAAGCCCATCCTGAATGCCATTACCTCATCCACTTCCCTTCTGTCAGCAGCTAACCGGTCCCAGAGTAATGATTCTGCTGAATTCTATTTGACCGAAGGACTCAGAGAACTGAGCCCCGCAGCATTAGGCACAGGGATGAGTGCCAAGGCCCTGGTTCTCACAGCAACCAGAGCCAATGCCCCTCCAGCATCTTCAAAGGGGTTGAGTCTTTCAAGAGCCCCCACGGCATCGTCAAACCGACCTCGGAGAGGTGAAGGAAGAAGGGAAAAGGGCGCCCAGGTTTTCAGAAACCTTACAAGAGTCAATAGTCTCTCCGCACTAGTGCCTAGCACAGTGCCACCCTCAATAGAGAATTCTGACCCTCTCTATCCGGAGGAGAGTGCCAGATTCTGCTACCTTTACTTTCTTCTTATCCTTTTGTAACTTTCTGTTTTTGTACTGCCTATATCTTCTCTTCCATAGTTTCCTTTCCTCTTCATCATGGCCTTTAGGCATTTATTCCCATTTTATGCTCTACTTAGGCAGAGCCACATCCGCCAGCTATTCTGGCCTTATAAATTAGTACTTCATTCATGAACTACTATCATAAAAGTAACTCCATAGGCCCAATGCCCTATTCCAGGAACTTAGCATTCCATTTTACCAGGAAAATTTTTACCAGGAAAATTGCTGTAACTTTAGAGATATTTTCAAATCCTGGCTCGTTTCTACATTGCTTTCATTTCATTGCTGATTTAGTGTTACTTCCTAATCTCTGTATTTTGTGAAATTGCCAATGCCTCTGGTAAGACTTACATTTTGTGTAATTCTATTTCCTCTCTACAGAGAATCACTTCATTAATTCTATCTTTGTTAGTTTGCACTAATGTTCCCTATGATGAAATTAATACTGTTAGGCGTCTTCATGTTACAAGACAAAGTCACTTAACGAAATTGTAGGGCTATTAACACACCTCTGAATGCGCCGTATCAATGTGTCAGGGCAAACTAATTGTATGTGTTGCCTTAAACAATTAAGCTGGCAATATTATACGTGATAGAATTAAATGTACTATTAACCCTGAATAGGTTTTGCTATTTAGGTATCCCTTTAAAGATTTGTCGGGCCAAGCTCGACCCTAGCACCCAGAAAAATTTGTGAAAATTCAAGAACTGTAGCTATGCTGTACATTTTAATTTCTAAAATCAATTTCATCATTGCCGAACACTACTTAGAAGATAAATCATACCTATCTGCAACTTACATATTTATTACAAATATATTAAAAAAATAAGTATGAACAAAACAATAATTTACAAAAATATTTTTAAAAAATACAAAATACGCTATATACACACAAAAATTGAGGGAATCCTTCCTAAAACTATCATGTACAATATGTGACTGCCAGAAAAGGTGTCGGACCCATAGAGATCAAAATCTGAAAAGAGAAAAAAAGGGTATGTTTTTTTGGACAAAAAGATTTTCAAAATTTAACAAATTATTTGGTACCTAAATGAAATAGGAAACGGCTAATGTTTTTATAGAATAAACTCATATTATCCTAGAACGGAATTATGTAAAAAGATCTGCACTAAGATGTAATTTACTGTCATATCAGAAATGTTATTCTCTCTCTCGCTCTCTCTCTCTTTTTCTCTCTCTCGGTTTCTGTCTCTCTCTCTCTCTCTTTCTCTCTCTCTCTACAGTGTGTCATGATTTATTGACATAAGCTCATATAATCTGTCACCAGAAAATGCACAGACCCACTACTTCCCACCCCCTCTCTCCCCCTCTTGAGTCGTAATCATTTCAAGGTCATCACCCTTGCAATCATAAACATGCGAATCTCGTCGGCACAACGCAAACACGCTCGGCGAGAAGGCACTCACAAAATCTCAATCCTAACTAACTGACCAACCGAGCCCAAGGCATCATCATGGGCAAATTTGATGACTCTAGTTCAATCCTTCCCTTCCCATTACCACAGTTAACGGACAGATATTTCTCATTCCCTCTCACCTAGTAACTGAAAGCTGCCCACCACTATTAACAACGAGAGGCGTCGCCCTCCACACCCCGCTATTTTCATATTTGGTATGCATTTAGCCATTGAGGAAGACGAACTGGTAACACTCAGTCCCTCCCCCCCCCCCTCTCTCTCTCTCTCAAGGCGATCACTGGGAAAAGCCCCCTCTCTCTCTCTCTCTCTCCATTATCTAAGGTCACCAAATCAGAGTCGGAACTACAAAAATAGACATTTATTCAAAGTAAAGTATTAATTGAATGATTCAGGTTCTTACAGGGTAATTAATGGAATGGTAATAGTTCAAGTCTCACAGACAACTAACTCAAATAACCCCCCGGTATTTACATAGTCTTAATCAGTAATTAGTCATACCAATTATCTCTTCTCCAAAATATTATAGTTTTCTCCACTAGTACACTCAGTCCCCTCACTAGGACACTTGGTCCCCTCACTAGATCCGCTTGTTTAAGACAGGAGAACACACTCGTGAGCACACACAATTGTAAAGACAAAGCCAAAAGATTAAATGAAATAGAACATCTTTACAAGATATCAAAACAAGCCATCCCTTTGGCTAAATCATAACGATTCTTACCCATTGCAGCCTGGAACGTCACACTCAGGAACAAATATAACTTTCGCAGAGCTATCCCAGCATCTTGCCTTTTCTCCCGTAGCTGTCTCCCTAGTTCTTGGCTAAACCATGCCATTAAGAATGTACATAGTTCGTACACGTACACATGAATTCACACTCTTCGTCAGCGCCCCAAGTAACTGGTCACAGCCAGTTTTCAAAGGCACCTTGAACAATAGCCTCTCGAACTCACATACCCACAGAACAAACATTGACATGCTAAGTAAGCATCTTAGTGTCACACCATCCCAGAAAAGAGATATCAGCATTCTCTAGGTTGTCGCTCGGACTCTGTCTCCATGGGAAGTTAAAAATGATAAGTCTGCACATTCTAAAAAAGTCACAGCACATCATATCATAATGGTATATTAAACATATTATTAATTATAGCCCTCTTTTATATAACACACACACACACACACACACACACATATATATATATATATAGATATATATATATGTGTATATATATATATATATATATATATATATATATATATATATATATATATATATATATATATATATATATATATATATATATATATACATACATACACACACACACACACATATATATATATATATATATATATGTATATATATATATATATATATATATATATATATATATATATATATATATATATATATATATATATATATATTTATATATATATCCTCCTATGACACCCTCATTATGAGGTTATAACCTCGGTACAGAGTCTCAAAAGAAAAAAAAAAATATCTGTTGACCCCTCCAACTGTTACCCCTTCTCCGTGAAGGAGTTTTGGTAGCAATGACCTCAGAGCAGTAAGGCACTGAGTGACACACACTCTCTCTCTCAACTCCCCCCCCTCCCTCTCTCTCTCTCTCTCTCTCTCTCAACTAACCAATCCAACCGATCTCACATAATTACCTATGGTAACTAAATCAGGCCCGTGAACTAGAAAAATACATTTATTTAAGAATAAAAGGATTAACTAAATAAACCAAATTGTCAAAGAAACAAAATGTTTAACTGAATAAGTCAAAATTCAAAATCCAGATAATTCAAATAACTCTGGGGATCGAACCAAACCCGTCCACCTCTTTCTCTACAATAACTAACACTAGTTTAGTCATAAAATAGGCAACTAGAAAAGTCATAACACAGTCTTATAAGTAACACCACTTCATTAGGGGAAACTCCATACTTCTCGGTTTTCCAGGTTACCAAACCTGGCAGACTTGCCTGAAGGGCCAGAAACGTCTGTAACATAAGGAAAAGGATCCCACAGAAATAAATGGCAAACAAACCAAAATGACATAAATCAAAAGGCATCTGGAAAAGGAATCTCTGAAACAAAGATTTAAAATATAAAAAGACAGCCACACTCGGGCTTAAAAGTACGCTCACTAATTGCAGCTGTGAGCACACACTAAAAATAATCAAGACTAGGGGCTGCTTCTAAATGCCCAGTATCTTACTCTCCCATTATGTAGGGGAAACAGCTCGTACGTACGCAAGCACGAATTTTGTCATAAGACACTCCCCATAATGTGACGTCATTGATTCGTCACAAGTTCATTGCACTGGAATAGATGTGTGACATCATAACAGCTCATTATCACGCCCATAAAATTTACTCAAAACCAAATCCTTGCACGGACATATGACTTGACTTCCACCTGGCACTACCCAATTAATATTGTCAAAATTTTCAGAGCTAACACTGAATCTGTCCTTTTAAGAGATCCCTGTTTCCACGGGAGTCAAAATGATGACATCTATCCTTTCATAGAGTGCCATACTCATCACATCTGCTTATCAACCATCGGTCAACAATTTAAATACAGTAGTACCTCGAGATACGAAATCAATCCGTTCCGAGGCGCCTTTTGTATCATGAGTTTTTCGTATCTTGGACCACATTTTACATGTAAAATGGCTAATCCGTTCAAAGCCCTCCAAAAACACCCCAGTAAATTTCATAATAAAGCTAAATTGACCTATAAACAATGAAATACTACAACAATTTGGACCATTCAATACCTAAATTAAGAATAAAAATGCAAAACCTGTAAATATAGTGCATATTAGTGTACAAGAAATATTATTACTGGAACGTAAAATGTGTAAGCTTACCTTTCGAGTGAGGCTATCTCCGAAAGTGGCGGCAGAGGAGGAGGAGGAGGACAAACGGCAGATATGTACACTTAACTTTACGAAAGACAAAAAAATGTCAGAAAAACAAACTAAACTTTACAAAACGCATTAACAAAACTGTAACACTTAACTTTACAAAACAACTTAAAATAAAATTTATTTTGTCTTTTTTTGATTTTTACATTTCTTTTTACTTTTTTATACTTTATGTAATTTCAATTTCTTCACCATCGAATGGATGCCAGTCCGTTTACAGAATTTTTCGAACCACCCATGAGAAGCCTTGAACTCTGGGGTTGCCGTTGATGTCCCCTCTCTGCCGTCGTCTTCGGCTTGGGCAATCAAATCGCTGAAAATAGCGCTGGCCTTCTGGCAGATTGCCGTCTGGGTTATCGTATCGCCATCGATTTCTTTGTCCTCGATCCATACAAGAAGCAGCCTTTCCATTTCATTATGCACATGGCTCCTCTTGTTGGACAAAATAGTCACGCCCTTGGAAGGTGTAGCTGCTTTGATGGCTTCCTTCTGCTTAAGGATGGTGCCTATCGTCGACGGATTTTGGCCGTATTCCTTAGCGATCACACTCAACCGCAAGCCAGCTTCATACTTTTTTATTATCTCTATCTTTGTCTCCATAGAAAGCATTCTCTTCTTTCTGTGAACTTCAGCAACTTTCTTGGGACCCATGACTATATGTACTGTACATAATTAAGTTACGTATGTAGTACGTATACTAATTAGGTTCTCACAACACGATAAAGTAGCACAACAAAATCACTAACGAATTTAAGATACAAAACGAAATCGTTGGACCGAATGCCGCATGTGTACGATAAAGCTTCGGGTGCGAAGTGGCTGAGCGAAGGAACGCCACCACGTAAGATGCATGATGGGAGGGATGCTGTCCAATAGAAGAGAAGGATCTCATGGCTTGGCTAGCATCAGGAACCAATGGGAGAGCAGGAGGATGGTGGCAAGTCTACTAGAACTAAGATGGCGGCACGCGGCGCGAGTTTCAAAATTGTTATCGGGCGAATCTCGGACTTTCAGAAACCTTTCGTATCTTGAAAACTTTTCGTATGTAGAGCAGTAAAATTTTTCGTGTCAGCTTTCGTATCTCGAGTTTTTCGTAAGTTGAGCCTTTCGTATCTCGAGGTACTACTGTATATACAATAGGAGCTCGGACCACCTACCCGCTGTCTCCTGCCCAGCCATAGTTAATACAAAATGGTTTATATAAAATTAGAAGAAAACACATTGGCTGGCTTATGTACATCATATTAATATAAAAAAAGTTGCACGTCTTTAGCAGCACAAGGTCCATCACATAAAAATTAGCCTGTATCTGGGCTATAATAACAGTTCACTGTAGAGCGCATATCTTCCCATCTTGTACTTGATGCTTCTGTGCAAATGTGTGTCCTGCAGTAGCACACACTGTAGAAAAACGTCTCCCGGTACATACCCATTATCGTTCACATGTCTGCAACACACAGCATCTTGTCCCACATAGTTCCAATAAAGGTAGCTGAACAAGATGTAAGGTATGTTAAGGTTAGGGGAACGGTGTTTATGGTGTTTTCAGTATTTTCATGTCAGTCACTAGTCAATTAAAGAAGAATTGACCCTAGACATAAATCTGTCAAATAATGACCTCAAAATTCTAAGAAATACTAACTGAACATTTTCCAATTAACACCACTTATATAAAAAACTATAATGTGCCAAAACAACTCGGATATATAACATAACCACCAAACTAATTCCTAACTAAAACCTGTGAGAAGTAACCTCATAAGATCATGATATCATAAATCACCATTAATAATATTAAAAATAAACAACTATAACCCCGTAAAGAAAATATTAAAATCTTCAATAATAATAATAAAAAAAAGACTCGCCAGCCCCATACACAATTACAATTAGCACAAACCACCCCAAACTAGAAAACTGAGAAATCACACAAACTCTACGGACTACTATCCTAACATTTTAAGCTCACCATTACTCACACGTATAAAAAGAAAATGGCGCCAGGAAAAAAAAAGAGTAACATAACCAGCCTCAAATTACTACTAAAAAACTGTTCTCTCAAACTCTGATATTTACATTAACCCACAAAATCAGTAAGAGCCACAAATATCCTCTTATTTCACTGAAGCAACTCAGAACAGGGAAAAAAACTAAGGCCCCAAATTATAAAATAAAACCCATTCCCATCAGGAACACATTATCCCCCAATTGTAACAACTTCTCGAGCCTATGAGGCCCCGCCAAAAAAAAAAGAACAAATGAGACTTACATATGCCACTCTCTAGCTCTCTCTAACGACTCGTAACTGTTGCAAAAATGCCCAAAATACCGCAAAAATTTAAAAAATCTGAAAGGCAAATATTAAGCAAAAAACTCTAAAAAAATCATACTAGGCCATGTTTAGCGTAAACAGAATGAAAATCACAAACTGTTATACTGTCCGCTGAGACGTGTGTCTTCTTAGAAAAAACCTGCATACTGATTCATATCTGCAGCAAAACGGCCAAACACTGAACCATTATCACCATATTGGCGTTAAAAAACAGAACAGCCACATAATGCAGTGCGTACTTCCTCAAACCTCATAACTGAATTATCTCAGCGGACTAAAACATGGCTCTTTCCACCATAGGCCTAAACTCTGGAGTTTCTCCAACAAAACAAAATACCACACGTCCAAAATAATATGTCTCTAATGCTCCTCGTCATTGGACTCTAAAAACTGTGCCAGTTAAATAACCTTGAAAAACATCCCTAAGGAGCTCATATTACTGACATAACTGTAAACTCCCGGTTTAGCATAACCCTGCTGAGAAGGGCAAAAACTGCCAGAGTAAAAGTATCAATACTCCCGAAAATTGCCAAGGAATTAGGAATAAATCATCAGTGTGCCATAACTCATTACAAACAAAACCACAAACCTGAAGTGTCTAAACAAAAGCTTCCCCATATCCACATCGGCACAGTCCACCAGAAACTTAATCAAGTCTCCTATCATTGGCAAACTTCCCACATAAATAACCATGAGCAAAAGCCAAATTCTCATGGGGTAGACACTTGGAAATATTTGCCGAAGCTCCCGACAACTCTCTAAAAAGAGAAAAAGCACAAGTGCCATATAATTTTCGTACCTTGTGACATATGCTCATGGACTCGGAAAAAGGAGAGAGAAAATAAAAGAAAAACTGGCACTTCATCAGACATTGGCTCTGCAACACTATCACAACAACTGAACACACAACAAGGGTATTGCGCAAGAGCCCAACAATTTCTGAAACATAAATATCCAGAAAAAAAAGATGTAGTGCCATTATTCACACATCCAAAATTGCCCAAATTCTCCCCTAAATCTCGTTGCAGCATCAAACGGCTGAAACTAACAAATGCATCACCGAAAAATGATTCCAGGTCACAGACTGAGATATTAAAATTTACACAACCTCTTCTGAGAGAGAAAAACAAATTCAAATTCGCTAGTGATAAGAAAAAAACTTATGGCAGCTATGGCTATTATCCAAAAGGGGAAACAAAGACAATGGCACTGTTGACTGTTCCTGTGACACCTGCAACCCCTGTGACTAATGTAGACTCCAAACAATTGTCTACTGAACCATAAAAAGGAAAACTATAAGGGCTATCACAGAAACCCAAAAACCCAGACTAAAAGAAGGCCGGACAACTAAAGCCACAAGAGCTATGACGACTCTGTCTTGGTCATCTGTCATCAGGGAACATCAGGGTGTGGTCAGAATCTAATCTCGAAACCATCAAAAATCTCTAAAATAGTCTAGGGCATTCTCCAAAGCCAGAAAGAAAGCTTGCACCATATTTATTTTATCTTATGTAAAAGTAGAAAAAAAATTGTTCAAAAAAAACAAAAAAATCCTACGTGCATAAAATCTCCTCTCACACTCGTGACCCACAGTTGCTAGCAGCTGATTTTCCCACATCAAGGCCAAGGCATTGAACTTTTGTTTTCAAGGCCGAGTAGAGGATACAAGGGAGAGAAAAAAAAGAAAGCAGGTAGGGATTCACCCACTCAACCATGTACAAAGAAAAAAAAACTCACCCTCCCTTTGACATTACCCCCTTGACCACACAAGCCTCACTTTGCAGGTTGCTCAGTGAAAAATACGCTGAGTGCATATATATGAGAGACCGCTGTCTTCAAGGCTCAAAAATTCAATCTAAGCACCCTGAGAACTGAACCGCAGTTATGAGACCTTTACATGCATACATAATTATGTAGTCCCCGCACAAAAAATAAAACATGTCGCCATTAAATACATGCTAAGATCAACACATCTTATAAAAAAACTTAACACATTCTGCCTCTATGGGAAAAAAATTATGGTGATCTGAACTGTCCCCTTAAACCCAAAACAATTAACACACAAAGAGAGAAAAAGAAACAAAACACAAGGGCATTAAAAAATTATTGTAACACTCATGCTTTCATTGAAAGAACAGCAGGGAACACTACACTGCAAAAACACTAAAATAAACACAGGCTGAAGCTTGCGTGTGTAATTACGATTCATTATCCCGAGCAGTGAGCATTGTGGTAAACACACCCACTCAAAGATATCAACTGAGTGACAGATCCTCGAAGGCATCTCACTGCGGCAAAAATGCTGACCCAAATCAAACTCTTCTTCTCAGTACCAGAACAATGGCTAATTCCTATCGCCTGTTACATAATATTTGAAATCCTAATTCATCTACACAACCAGTCTCTCCAGACGCATAATTCAAAACAGCTTTTTACTTGCTGTCACCAAAATTTGTTACTGGGGTTATAATCTCGATATAGTCTCAAAAGAAAAATAAAAATATCTGTTGACCCCTCCAACTGTTACCCCCTTCTCAGCGAGGAGGAAGGATGCAAAACTTACCTGATCGAGGCGTTTTGGTAGCAATGACCTCAGAGCAGTAAGGCACTGGGTGACTCCCTCTCTCTCTTAACACCCCCTTATCACTCTCCATCTCAACCAATCCAACTGATCCCACATACTTATCTAAGGTAACTAAATCAGACTCATGAACTAGAAAAATTCAAAATCCAGATAATTCAAACAACCCTGTGGATTAAACCAAATCTGTCTACACCTTTCTCTACAATAACTAACATTAGTTTAGTCATAAAACAGGCAACTAAAAAAGTCATAACACAGTCTTATAAGTAACACCACTCCATTAGGGGAAACTCCATACTTCTCGGTTTTCCAGGTTACCAAACCTGGCAGACTTGCCTGAAGGGCCAGAAACGTCTGTAACATAAGGAAAAGGATCCCACAGAAATAAATGGCAAACAAACCAAAATGACATAAATCAAAAGGCATCTGGAAAAGGAATCTCTGAAACAAAGATTTAAAATATAAACATAAAAAGACAAAGCCACACTCGTGCTTAAAAGTACGCTTACCCATTACAGCTGCGAGCACACACAAAAAATAATCAAGACATAGGGGCTGCTTCTAAATGCCAAGTATCTTACTCTCCCATTATGTAGGGGAAACAGCTCGTACGTACAAAAGCACAAACTTTATCATAAGACACTCCCTACAATATGACGTCATTGATTCGTCACAGGTTCATTGCACTGGAATAGATGTGTGACATCATAACAGCTCATTATCACACCCATAAAATCTTCTCAAAACCAGATCCTTGCAAGGACATATGATGTGACTTGTTATGCTTAGGTAGCGACTTCTACCTGGCGCCACCCAAGTGATTTCGTAAATATTTTCGGATCTGTTCTTTTAAGAGATCCCTGTTTCCAGGGATCTGCTTATCAACCGATGGTTGATAAGCAGATGTGATGAGTATGACATTCTATAAAGTGATATGTCACCATTTTGACTCCTGTGGAAACAGGGATCTCTTAAAAGAACAGATTCAGCGTTAGCTCCGAAAATATTTACGAAATCACTTGAGTGGCGCCAGGTAGAAGTCGCTGCCTAAGCATAACAAGTCACATCATATGTCCTTGCAAAGATCTGGTTTTGAGAAGATTTTATGGGTGTGATAATGAGCTGTTATGATGTCACATATCTAATCTAGTGAAATGAACCTTTGACGAATCAATGACGTCATATTGTAGGGAGTGTCTTATGATAAAGTTTGTGCTTTTGTACATACGATCTGTTTCCCCTACATAATGGGAGAGTAAGATCCTGGGCATTTAGAAGCAGCCCCTATATATATATATATATATACTATATATATATATATATATATATTATATATATATATATATATATATATATTTTATTTACATTATTTATTTACAAGAGGCCGTTGAATGGCCTGGGATAAGGCAAGGCAACTTGGCCGCACATGGACCACTCCTATCTCTCACAAGGGGAGAGCTGGCCAAAATCAAATTCACTTCAATGCTGGTTTCCAAAATTAATCATAGGTATCTTGTGTTAAGGAAGCACTTGCGAGTGAGGAGACATGACACGTGACTCAGCAAAGATCTGGAAAAGTTCCCAGATTAGACACAATAGAATAAGGACTTCTTGCACTATTTTCAGCTACAAGGGCAATCACCTTTAATTAACACATACTGGAGAGGAACTCTAGTGTTTAAATGAAATATTCAATGAAAACTTAATCTTGAACAGGTTGCAGGGGTAACACGTGCCCCGATGGTGACAAAGGAATTTCAGTAGGGAAGTGATGAAAGGGAGATTTGAAATGGAAATAGCAAGATTTGTCTTGGAGGAATAGAGCTGGTTGGATTTTGCACTTTCAAGACATACCTTTGATCCTTAGAGGCTTGAACATGTGTGGCAAGACAAAGGCTGACTTCCAGTCAGGGAGAGGACACATCTGTCCTACAGGAGCAACTAGCTTGGACCAAGACCAGGTCAGGGTAGATTCAAATGGCCTGGGTTTCACACACAGCCTCTGGCATTGTCTGGAAAGATGGAAAAACACAACCAGCAAATTGTGGAGGAAAAGAGGTCTTATGCTAGGAATTCCTAAAGCCTACATCGAAGCCTATCTAATCCTGTGACCTGCCTTTATTGAACTAAACTCAAGGCGTATAGTTAACAGCTTATTTTCTCCCCCCGCTACTAACGGAAATTCCGATCTCTGGCCTGCCTTGTGTTTCCCTCCTAAAGTCTGCTGATTAGGGGAAAATGGGTGCTCTTCTAGCAATTGAATAATTTAACTGAATGCTGGGTAGACGAGGGGGTCAATAAACGTAATAGCTCCCCTTGTTAAGAAGGCATTCACTCCCTTTTGGGCGTGAAGGCCTTGGCTAAATAACTTGATCGTCTCGACTACCCAGTTCTCCTACTCTATCTGAGGTTTTAGAGCAGTGATACGGCTAACTACAATGGCCTACCTAACTTATAGGTAGAGATGCTAAGTGTACTAACTTACTGAATTAATGTAATCTATCCTAAGTGAGGACTACTGGTCGTCTGTGACGACAATCTACTCTACCCCTATGTAAGGTTACTTTGAAAATTCTACTTGCTACTACCCTAATGCCCTGGTACTAAGTTATTAGCCTAACCTACTCATTACAATCATTTCAGACACAATCATTCCAGAGTGTGGTACGCACAGCAGAGGTTTACCGACCTGAATTGTTAAAATACATAAGATGAGGTGATGATGCGTGAGGGTGATGAGTGATTAGTAGTGTACCAGGATGGGAATATAATGAGGTAATTATGACATTTATGTGAGGGTTAGTGACACAAGTTCTAGGGGATTAGAGAGTTAGTCTACTGGCAGAGATCAGGCTGACTACCTTCTCTCAGTAGGTGCCAGGATCACTCAGCAAATTAATGTGAGACTGTGCCAGGATCACTCAGCAAATTAATGTGACACTGTACCTAGGCAAGGGTGCCAAGGTGAGCATGTGGCTCTTTGGTTAGTGTGTTAATTTGCATCCCTTCTTCTTCTTCTTATTCCTCCAGGACCTGGCTACACCAGTCCTAGGAGTTGACGGAGGCACCGACTCTGGGGTAAGGCCAGAAATGCTGTCAAGAGCAGAGGCAGTGGTAGCCCTAGGGACTACAGGCGAACACCCTACTTCGGTATCTGCAGCAACTGTCGTAGACTTGAAACCTATATTGGGGGAGGCCCTCACTTTGGCTGCTGCGGCAGCCATCGTAAGGGTAAGACTCCAGACTGACTCCTGGTCGGGCAGTTCCTGGTCGTCCAGAGGAGGTGTAAAGGTGAGGTCTGCCGGAGGTTCATCCTTGGCCGACAGAGGTGATGTCGAAGAAGACTCATGGACTGGATCTGGGCACTGGGCTGCGTTGAGCTCCATGCCTTTTGGAGGATCTCCTGTAGGAGTATCCTTGATTAGGTTAGGCGCCGGTGCTAGCTCGGGGCCAGGTGCAGAGGTCAAGGTTTGTGGTGGCTCTACATCCAGGCTGGATGGAGCATGGCACTGCTCAGTGCTGCCAAGTGGCACTGGCAGAGAGTTTACGTCAGGCATACCTGGGACGGGTACCAGAGGTGCAATACCTCTCAGCGTGCCCATGGTGATGGAAGGCTAAGCCTTGTGGAGAATGGACAGTGTCCGCTGCTGGTAGCTTGCTAGGGCACCTAGGCCAATTAGTGGAGTGCCTATTACGTTGCAGGTTTTGCAGCGGAACTGTGAGTGATCAATCTCCCTCCTTGGTAACGGGGGAGACTGCTGGTGGCCATACTTCCGGGAGGAAGTAGGTCTTTGATGGCTCCTTGCTTTGGAGTAGTTGGATGTGGGGTTAGGACCCCTAGGTTTTTGGAAATGAGAGGGGACTTCATGTCTTGCCCTAGGAGGAGGTCGTAACCTCCTGGAATGTAACTTTCAACTGTAAGAGTACATACTTTGGAGAGGTAAGGTCTGGTGACTCTCAATTGGACTTTTGGAAGGATCAACTTAAATGTGGTTGATACCTTCAATGGTAATAAGTTGATGTCTGTCAACGTTAGCCCCTTGGGGGATTCGATCTTCCCGTATCAGGGAGATTTGATCGCCAGGGTCGTCGAAGGCTCAGATGTGGCTCTTGGTGGATAATGGCTTTGGAGGGCTGCGACGGTTATAGGGCCCTTAGCTGGGGCGCCTAGCGAGGAGGAATTGGTGATGGCCATTGCAATGGCAGGAATATTGTGATTAGTGCACCCTCCGTAATTGGCAGACATGTGACCCTTGTGGCCACAGTCTCGGCAGAACTTGTTCCAGAACTTCTTCTGTGCCACTGGATGATAAGGCCGAGATGGCACCACAGGTTGCGAATCTGTGGGGTCACCAAGGCTTGCAGTGTGCTCTGGCACAGGTGAAGAGTCCTCTCTGGCAGTGATTTGATGTGGGGAGGTTAAGGAATCCTCCTTTGAATTTCCCTCCGGAACAAGTCCGGGGTTAACTGGTTGGCTCACTTCTGAAATGGAGGAGGCAGGCAGTGAAGCAGCAAAAGGCTGGCAGGAGACGGTGGGACTGTGAGGCACAGTGGGTGTACTGCTGGAAGCTTGCCGAGGGGCTTGAGCTAAGATGCTCTCATGACGGGCGGTCTCCCACTTGAGTTTGAGTTCCTTCTCCTTGAGAGCTAGCTCATGCTTTCTCTCTTCTTCACTTGCCTTCCTTTCTGCTTCTCTTTCCTTCCTCTCTGCTTCTGTGGCTTTTCTCTGGTTTTCTCTTTCTTCATCTTCTTGCTGGCCCATGGCATCCTGCTGCACCTTCACCCACTGGCCGAGTGCTGGTCCAGTGTAACTGGCCTCATTGCCCAGAGTCATGAGGTTTCAGAGCCTCTCTAGCTCTATGGCAAAGATGTCGTGGGAAGCAGGGGAAGATATTTCCCTTAGGCTATGCAGTAGAGGCTCAGATAAATTTGAAAATGATGGCCAGGAATAGTACTGGATGGATGGGAGTGCCTGCTTGGTAATGTGGCACTCACCTAGAAATGGGTTCTGCAATGTGGTAATGTGTCTGAGAAGACTGGGTGCTCTATGGCACTTGGGAAGTGTCCTGTAAGTTGGTGGCACTCCTTGAACGGCACCTTCCAATGAGATGAGAAAATCAAATGTAGTGTGCTGTGTAAGTCACACTTAAGGGCGTTCCTAAATTGGGATACGCAATGAAAAGGGCAACCTGTAGGTCCAATACAGGTGCACGGCATTTATGGAGGCATTCCTTGGCAGCACTATTAGAGTGCTGATGTAGTGGCACTTATGGAGGCGTTCCTTGGTTGGGTGATCTGGGATAGCGGATCCATTAATGAAATTGGCGTTCTGTAATGGCGGATACGCAACTGAGTGGCTACCTGTACGTCTTGTACAGGTGCACGGCACTTATGGAAGCGTTCCTTGGACAGCACTAGTAGTGCTGGGATAGCGGCACTTATGGAGGGGTTCCTTTGACAGCACTTAGGGCTGGTATTGCGGCACTTATGGAGGCATTCCTTTGCTGAGTGTTCCGAAGGAGCACTGATCCTTGTACATGGAAACAATAATGAAATAGGCGTTCCATAAGGGCGGATACGCGGTTGAATAGCTATCTGTACGTCCTGTACAGGTGTATGGCACTTATGGAGGCCTTCCTTGGACAGCACTAGTAGTGCTGGGATAGCGGACGCATTCCTTTGGTGAGTGATCCGGAAGGATAAGAATCCTTATGTACAGAAACACTGATGAAATGGGCGTTCCATAATTATGGACATGCAGGTAAAGAGATACCTGTACGTCTGATACAGGTGCAGTGGCACTTAAGGAGGCGTTCTTTGGACAGCACTAGTAGAGTGCTGGAAATGGGCGTTCCGTTATGGCGGATACGCAGGTAAATGGCTACCTGTACGGCCTGTACAGGTGCAGTGGCACTTATGGAGGTGTTCCTTGGACAGCATTGGTTGCGTGCTGGTATTGCAGCACTTCAGGAGGCGTTCCTTGATTGCACTGGTAGCATGCTGGTGTCCCGTCAGACAACACTAAATGCAGTATACTCAAATATACTGAAATGAAATGGCACTCTGTTCATGGCAGAGTGTAACGGTGGAGGAGAGAAAGTAAAAAGGGGAGTACTTCAGCAGCCAGTTGATGGACAGTGTCATGGATTAGTGGCACTGTAAAATGGTAGGGCCTGCCGTGCACTACGTACATACATACATACATACATACCATATATAGATATATATATATATATATACATATTCAAAAATCTTCAGCGAAAATACTAGAAAATTTGAATTTCTACGACTGACTGACTTCTCCGCTTTCATCAAACAGTTTAGAGAGATTTTTCCATTCAATCTGAATCATAACAAGGGACCATTGCCAATTTTGGGCCATTCAGAATTCAATTTAAGGTGCAATTCGTTTATATATATATATATATATATATATATATATATATATATATATAAGATACATATATTATATATATATATATATATATATATATTATATATATATATATATATATATATATATAATATATATAATATATATAAACGAATTGCATCTTAAATTGAATATGTATATATATATATATATATATATATATATATATATATATATATATATATATATATATATATATATATATATATATATATATATATATATATATATATATATATATATATACGAATTGCATCTTTAATGAATTCTGAATGGCTCAATATATATATATATATATATATATATATATGTATATATATATATATATATATATATATATATATATATATATCTATATATATATACGAATTGCATCTTAAAATTAATTCAACGAATTGCTATCTTAAATTAAATTCTGAATGGCCCAAAATTGGCAATGGTCCCTTGTTATGATTCAGATTGAATGTAAAAATCTCTCTAAACTGTTTGATGAAAGCGGAGAAGTCAGTCAGTCGTAGAAATTAGAATTTTCTAGTATTTTCGCTGAAGATTTTTGATTTCAGGTCGTTCCAAATTTGTGGCTTACAGAAAAGGATAACAATAGGGTGATAGGGTAATTTTCAAGAGAGAGAGAGAGAGAGAGAGAGAGAGAGAGAGAGAGAGAGAGAGAGAGAGAGAGAGAGACGATCTGAAGCACTTACCCAAATATTTATAACTCATTAGTTTGGCCAAGCCTCTCTCCTGCTCTTACCAGTGGCCGACAAATACAATTGTTGACTAGCCAGGCTTGAAACTTCAGCCAAAGACCCAAGGACTCTGGTGCTCATGATGAGAGGGGAAACTGAATCTGTAGCTTGAATGTGCATGAATATGGTGTAGAGTGGAAGGAAAGAATGACGGCAGATGTACTTTCAGAGAAAAAAAGCTTTTGTCAAGTAGAAAAACCAAAGTAGGGAAGAGTGTTAGGGACTGGAAAGAACAAAGAGTATTATTTTTGGTGGTACTGAGAAGCAAGGGTAACATTGGGGTAACCTGCTGTTAGGAAGACTGAGGGCGCTAGTAATGAATACAATAGTGTATGTTCAAGGGTTTATGTAATAAAAATTTGATTATTGGTACACTTGGTCCATGAAACGACTAGAACAATATACAAAAGGTCTCTGTGAGAGTCTCAATCGATGGTTGGATGGGTTTGGAGAAAGGAATGGGTGTTGTGATAACTGGTTTCATTAAAGGCAGTTCGTAACTATTGATGAGCTGTCATAATTGGTAGGTTTGAAGTATTTGGCAAGAATGATAATGGAGAGTTTCGTAGAAATGTTCATTATAAGGATCTTGAATGTTGAAACACCTGATCTCGGAAGGAGACTATTCATTAAATATATTTTTGGGGGGGTGGGTGGCGGTTGGCTGTTGGCGGGAGCCTAGAGAAGGTTTATAGATGACATGCATAAACTGCAAAGAGAATGTGAGTTTGATAAGATTGGGGAGAAGATGGTTGAAAAATAGGTCAGGGGTAAAGATATCTAACTGGAAGTATCAGATGGCGATTATGGAGCAGGGAATAATAAACACAGGAGAAAGGCACAGTTTGACTGGTGGGAGCATACCAGAATCAAACCACAGACCTTGCATTTATTGTATTTATGAGCTCTTGCTCTAAAACTGAGCTATGCTATATTCTAAGACTCATTCATCTGAAACAACACACAATTCAGGTAACATAAGAAAGCAAAGCTGAAAAGCTTTGAGATAACGTTTGGAGTCACATTGTTCCTTGACTTTTCTTACAATTCTGTGGTAATCTCTTGTGATTTAGAACATGGCTTGAATATTATGCAAAATCTAAGTGGCTAAAAATACAAGAGAGAGAGAGAGAGAGAGAGAGAGAGAGAGAGAGAGAGAGAGAGTGTGTGTGTCTGTATGCACGCTTGTAATCAACAGCCAAAGAAGTACTATGTCAGCACACTTCTGAGGACGAAGTTTAGAGGCGAAGTGTCGCAGGATGACTTAAAATCTTCCAAAAACTTCTTCACTGGCACACAAACCAAAACGCACTCACTCAGACTTCAGTTGTTAATTATGAGAGAAATCTCCAAAACATCCTATTAGACCTCATGTTTACACGATGTTTATTGATTTCTCTATACTTTTGTTAACTAAACAACGCACCAAGCGAACCCGAAGCCACATTCCATGCGCGACCAAAACTCGTCCTTGTGTCTGGAGGCTATAAGGACTTCTTTATGACAGACATCATCAAGTCAACCGACCTAATAACACTAAATTACAGAAAGGGAGAAAGGTGGTTATAACAGACGATAAGGAAGAGAGAGGCAATATTGGCCCTTCAGGCACTGCAGCATAAGGCTCGATTTAAGCTTCGTGGTCAAGTGTAGGATAGCGCTCTTGCAGGCCCTCTGAGGAATATCATGGGACAATAATAAATCAGGTCGGGAGAGCAAAGACGCCGTAGGATATTTGACACCTACTACGATCAGTGGTATGGGGAGGGAAGTAGGAAGGGAATGAGGGATGTGAGGGTATATATGGGATGGGGGGGGGAGGGGGGGCAATGAAAGAACAGGTTCTCTTGGTATTTTGGGGGACAAGAAAGGTCTACCTCCCTCATTTTTCATCTTTTGCCACTCTTTGAGAAAGGAAATTGTCTATGGCGTTGGATAAATGGTGGAGAGGTCAATCGCAGCGTGTGCTTGAGTTAGTGGGAGATGTGTGTGCGATTGATGGCTGAAAGGTAATACACCCATGTATATCAAGCACATTTCACACATGCATAACCTTGCACGGAGTTCTGGGACTCCTGCTGTAATGAACTAAAAAGTCTAATTCATTTTTTTTGGAAATCGAGAGTAACGGGAAAAAGACTTTATCAGAAATTCTCTTCTTGAAGGTAGGGGCCTTGTATAAAAACTAGTGCTCCGTGGAAGGGTACAAATTTCATCCATCTGAAACACAGCACTTCTATATTCCTTCAACGTGAGTTCGAATTGTCATTACACGAAAGTCTCTCCTTAATCTAGGAAAACTGAGACTGAAGTTTGTATAGACCATTTGTCTACTCAGCCCCTCAGACGAGAGAGAGGGACTTTGGACATCAGTGTGGGAATTTTATTAGTGAGATTCTTATTAAGGAAAAAAAAAAAAGACCCGTGAGAAATCTCCTTGGTATGGACATATAAAGAGGGTGATAAGGTACCCATATATACAGCCATGCAGAGGCGTAACTATGGTTACTGGCGCCCATGGCAAGCACAGAAAATGGCGTCCTTTGTCATGGAATAAATCTTAAGGATTCTGGGTCTGCTGTACCACAATGATTCAGTTGACAACATGGAGAACACGCTATCATTATTTATTGCCAGAAGGTATATTGAGTTTTCTAGTACATGTTAACATTATTTATTACCAGAATTTAGTGTTGATACAATTTTTTGACCAACACTATTTTGCACCAAAAACAAAAATAAAAAAAGAAAAAAATAATGATGTATTAAAAAAAACACTCAAAAAGCAAAACAATGCTGAAGTTCTGAGCTGAAAAACTGTGGAAATTAGCACTGATAAAAACAGTTTTAGATAAAATTTCTGAATACACTCAAGATTCAGTGATGGAAACTCGTTAGTTAAAGTCATGGCGTTTAGTGATATCAACATTATTGAGGGAGATACAAATATTTTACCAACACTACTTCACAAAAATAAATAAATGATACAAGGATCTATTATCTGTAAAAAATAGAAAAGCATTTCATAATCCTGAAGTTCTGAACTAAAAATGTGTTGAATTAGCATTGATAAAATTTAACTGGTCATTCTCTAAAAGCTCTTATCAATCAAAGAACTTTCATTAAAACTGAATAAAAAGATGAAAACTAATTTGTCAGCTTCTGAAACTGCTTAGATTTAACATTTAAAATGCAACATAGATAGTATAGAGATTAGAAAAAATAAAAGTTGATGGCAATTATATTTGGACTCTGCGAGACTTTGCTGAAGCAAAATTATCAATATCATCATCAAAGTTAATGATTTCTACCTCTTAACGCTCAATACTAAGAAATGCCAGGGCGTTAAGTCTGCTCTGAGATAAGCAATAATCAATTTCATTTTAATGAACGAACGTTCACAGCCTGCAATTGAAATTGCTACTGTGAGCATAAGTTTGATTGCTACTCTTAAGTTGGGGAAAACATTTTCATCGCCATATTGCATAATGAATTGCTTTAAGGACCATCATTCTCTCTCTCTCATTTCAGTTACTATTTCAATATGCTAATATTTTCTATCCTCGCACAGTATATCACGCCAATATGTATACACAGACACATACAAATGTGTTTGTGTGTGTGTGAAGAATACAAATACTAGCAAATCTTTATTATATATATGTATGTATATATGATAATGATACAAAATACTTTTTTCTCTCACAGCTCCCTGTAAACCGCATAAATTGTTCCCCAGTCTCATTTTGGGGCCTCTCCTAAGATCGGCGCCCAGGCCACGTGCCTCCTTGACCGCCCCCCCTCCCCTAGTTACGCCTCTGCAGCCATGCCCCGCAATGGGAACAAATAAAAAGGAGCATCACATCCTCAGTAATTAGTGAAACTATTAACCAAAGTCAAAGGACCCAGTCAGTGTATTAGAAAAATAAGAGAAATAGATTGGAACTGGGGAATGGTGTCCAGTACTAAGTAGATTCCATTGCTTGCATCCTACAATTGCTTGCGTATGCCTAGCTACGTGAAAGGACAAGCATTTACCCTTTGCTCCAGCTGAAAATCTATATAAAAAATGATCTGGCCAAAACCTGTAGCATGTGACCAATAAAAGGCATTGACATTGCAAGATAAAAAAAAAAGACGTCCAGAAAGATGGAGACACTTTTCCTCCTACTAAAAGTAGGGACTGCCAAGAAGTAGTCATAATTTACACAGAGTGACAGACGACCTGACCCTCAAGGAAGGTAGAAAAGCGTTACACAGAATAATCGCTAGATTAATTCCCAGGACCCTTACATCATGTCACTGAAATTTTAGATGGTCTAATATTCTGCCACATGTGGTAATGAGTCAAAATAGAAAATAGAAGGCATGGATAACTAAAACTTTATATAACTTCACACGACCAGAGGGGAAACCGAGAAAGCTTTAAAGCTTTAACAACACTGCAGCAACGTCTGAGAAAGTCTACAGTACCAAAGAAGCCGGGGAACCTTATTCAAACGCAAAGCCGAATCCCTTCAGAGAATCAGCTTATATAAAGGTCTGAAACCGTTCACTGTCGAATGCCATTGACACTCTGAATCGAAGAAGTTTCGCTTCGGAAAAGGAAGATATGGTGACAGTAATAATGAAGAATAACTACAAAGAGAGAGAGAGAGAGAGAGAGAGAGAGAGAGAGAGAGAGAGAGAGAGAGAGAGAGAGAGAGAAGTGTGATGGAGGGGCGAGGGCCGCTGTCATAGTTACATCAAGTCCTGTTCTTAGCTAAACTGATATACCTGTCCATTTAGTCATTTAGATTTAGTTCAAGTAGTTTGTCTCTCCGTCTATAGACTTCAATAATAATCGTCCTCTGAAAATTTATGTAGTAAATATTCACTGACAAAGACACTGCGAATTATCGGAATCAGTGTGGAATTTATTGCGGTTAGAATGAGCTCAAGCTTCTGGAAATTCAAATCTTCCTAGCTTAGTGACGCCTGAATAAATGAAAAGTCTTCCAGAAAACTGAGAACAAGTTTATTACAATTCAAACAGACTTGATTTTCATTAATACCGTTTATATATATATATATATATATATATATATATATATATATATATATATATATATATACAATATCTACACACACACACACACACACACACATATATATATATATATATATATATATTATAATAATATAATATATATATAGATAGATATATATATATGGATAAATCATAAAAATATTGGATACATAGAAAATATATATGATAATATATATATATATATATATATAGTATGTATAATATAAATAATATACAATATATATATATATATAATAATATTATATTATATTATTTGTGTGTGTGTGTGTGTGTGTGTGTGTAGATATTGTAAAAAATATGGTAGGCACGAAAGAGAGAGAGAGAGAGAGAGGCCCCCTCTCTCCCAGCAAGGGGTTACAGGAACTCCTTTTAATAACGCTTTTGCCACATATTTTCTTCGCTAAAGAATGTTAGTTGAATCTCATAAAGATGCAGGGGAGAGGGAGGACTTTGAAGGTGGAAAAGGGAGGGAGGAGGAAACCAAGAAGGGTCGGGGGAAGAGAAGAGGAGCAGGAAAGGAAAAGGAGGCGGGAAAAGGCGAAAGAAGCCCAGCGCCATAACGCAAAAAAAGTGGTTTTTGATGACGAAGGCAACAGTGACGACGACGACGACATCAGAACGAAAATGATGCATATCACGCTCATAAAAAGACTCGTCTGAGGATGAATACTCTGCATGGAGTGCATATTGGATGTATAACAATCCAGGGGATGTTCATAAGGTGGAAAACTGGCCTTGGATGAGAGAGGTGTCACTGTATTTCTTCTGAATGGCATTCTTGACAACACGGGACACAGCATCGACTTTCGTCGATTAGAAGGTCCGTCACGCAAATAGAAATCATTATTCGTGAATCCTATCTTGATTTGTTATTGATTATAACCAATAGACGACGAGGAAGGAATCAGAGAGAAAGGCGAAAGAGAGAAAAGCAAGAATAAAAGAACGGCACTGGTGGCAAAGAACAGAACGCAACAGCATTGAAAACTGAAGTAAAAGTCTAAATGACATAAAATAAGGACTACATATATTCGATAACTAAGTCGGAGAGAGAGAGAGAGAGAGAGAGAGAGAGAGAGAGAGAGAGAGAGAGAGAGATTCACCTTAAGTAATCCTGATTAAGAAAGCAATAACGCAGAAGAGAAGTCAGTGGTCAGCACCATCAGTTGAGAAAAATAGTCATAATAAGACTATTAGCAGGCAGTGACTGGGCTCACCGTCTCTTGGTAGGTGTTTTCTATTTCTAAATGAAGCATACCGTGGCATATCAGGTCCCTCATAGCAAGTAATTTATCGCAAAATTATTTGTTATTAATAGATGAATTCTAAATTGAAGCTTGATTGTTTATGATACAATATAATCCAATATAAGGGGCAACAAAAAGCCAATCCCAAAGAGTTTTACTTACATTTTATGAGCACAACAGAAATTATCAGCAACAAAATATGAAACCGAATATATTGCATTTCTCAAAAAGAATAAATGAAAATTTTTCAAGATGGGGAAATAAAGATGCATAATCAATAGATTTTATGTGGTAAAAAAGTAAAAAAAAAAAAAATAATAGTCGTATAAACGAAGAAAATAATATTAAAACAAATTTAGTTGTCGATAAACGCTGGCTAAGGTGAACCTATCCAAATTTTTATACCAACCGTCATGATTATAAAACTTATTTAACAGCTGAAGTATATACGAATGTAAGTGTGGTTCCATACACATTGAAATATATACAAATAATTGATACATGCAAGATCTGAATATTTTTATATACTGTTGCTTCCGCAACGCATATCTTCCTCTCAGTACTATGAAATGTTGTAGAAGTGTTTGCATTGTTTTCAGATTCAATATTATTTTTGCTTAGAGTTAGTGTGTTCTAATAATGTGTGTTCAGAATTCACAAAAACATAATTTAAAAGTTAAGAATAACATAAAATGTCAAAAGAGAGAGAAATTAGCATTGTCCCTTTGAAGCAGGAAATTGCTGTCATCACTTGAGATGAGAGGAGCTCGAGGTCTCCGTTTTGTTTTGGAAACATGTCAATCGTGTATGTGTGATCGGTAGCAAACCAGTATTGCTCGTTTTTCTTACCTGTGAAATCACGTGAAGATTGCATCATCTTTCGTAAGATCGTTCTAGAACATTCTATGTATGAATATGCCATCTATGGGAAGTGATGTCACTTAGTCTTTGCTTTCAGTTCAAATAATTATTCCTTTCATTTTAAGAGACTTTTATTGTCTTAAATCACATAATAATAAATGTTATTTATGATTGTAATCCCAATTTCTCTCTGTTTATTGTTTTAAAAGAGAATTATAAAGATTTAGCAAATGGACTTCGGGTCCAAAAAGTTTTGAGCCAGTCAGTTTAATGTCTCGCCCAGTTAACCACCATACAAGAGAGATTTTGTCATTCTCAGATTTGGAACCGTGTTGTATGGAGATAACATCTCCCTCTCTCTCTCTCTCCCCGCATGAGAGAATTTTGATTTCACATTAACATAAAGATTTTATACTTAGTGGTCCGGTCACTCATAAATTTTAGATTAGGTATTTCTTCTATTTATTTAATATTGCTGAGTGCTTATTTGTGGAATCTGAACAGACGTTGTAAAAGTGTGTAACAGGCGACTCGTGTGTAAGTGTTTATTGGTGATTTCGAAAAAGGCCTTCTAAAATTGGTATACCAAGGTAAGAGTTTTTAATAAGTTCAGTGCATAAACTTAAACATGAAAAGTACTCGAAATACTGAATATACTTAGGTTATTCCTAATGAAATTTTTGCCATTTTTTCAAATTTTGGAGTTGGTGCATTTTTTATGTGCATTTTCCCATTTTTCTTATTAAAGTGATTTTCTCCTGTATTCATCAATTTTTTTATTAAAGTGATATTTTTGTGTGTTTATCTTTATTCTTAATAAATTGTTTATATATATATATGTATATATATATATATATATATATATATATATATATATATATATATATATATATATGTGTGTGTGTGTGTTGTGTGTGTGTGTGTGTGTGTGTGTGTGTGTGTGTGTGTTCTGTGTGATTAATGCTTTCTTAGTGTTTTTGCGACTTTGGTATTTTTCACGTTTTTCCTGTGTTTACATTTACATTCACAGTTTGATTAACTTAAATGTTTTCATTGATTAATCATTACAATTTTAGTTGAGTTTAACACTTGTGAATTACTTTACATTTACTTAGAATTCATTTCAAGTTTTATTGTTGTTTAACTCTTGTTAATTAATTTTCAAATTTAAATTGTTACTTAACACTTTGAACTTTGCTTGAGTAATTTAATTTATTGATTTTAAGGATTAATTAATTTCTTTGATTTTTGTGATAAAGTAATTTTGATTTAATTTTACTCAATAATTAATTCAAGAATTAATTAAAATTTGTGTTGTTTTCAAGTATCAATAAATTTCCCTGAGATTGTTAATTTCACTTATAAATTTTGAATTTGACACTAAATTTTTTGTATATGAAAATTGTCTGAGTGTTTATTTTTTTCACCAGTATATTTAATTTTGTTTGGGTAGAAATATAGAATGGTAATTGAACTGTTTTCCTTCAGCTTTGTTGAAGTGAGTTAGAACCAGATAAATAATTAGACTTTTAAAAGTTATTGATGGAGTGATGACCTTTAATTAATTCAATTCCATATAAGATCACCTCACACCTGTTTTAATGAACTTAGTCTGATTTATAGTTTTTAAGGGATCACTGTTGCCTTTAAAGTATTCAGTCTTATTTTATCTGTGATGAAGGTTCAGGTGTCTGGCTGCTGTGAGGTAACTATTTATGATTGGTAAGTGTAGTAACCAGATACTTGGCACTTCGTCACATCTATAAATGGTCCCCAGAGACCCGAGAAAACAGATCACATTATCATTCTAGTTTATACTGGTGGTGTTAGGGATATATTTTGTTAGGAGAGTGACCATATAGTTGTTGTTTTTTGCATTTATTTTGTTGAATTGTTTGTTGATAACTTAGAGAAAATGGCTTAGTTGAATGTTCAGGAATTTTTAGCAGCCCCTTCCATCCAAGTGTTATCTGAAACCACACTGACTAAGGCAAAGTGGAGCGCTTTAGCAGTGGCATGTGGTGGTTATGTGTCTACTAGTATGATAAAGGCACAAATAAGATATATTACCATGAAAGCATTGATAGACCCTGGTAGAATAACTGATGAAGAGTAGTTAGAGTTAGCTCAAGAGTTGTAGAATATAGCACAAGCTGATCTTATAAATAAGCAAGAAAAGAAAGAGAAAAGTGATTCAGATCTAGAGCTTAGACGCATTGAAGCAGAAGAAAATTTGTTTCAGCTAAAAATGCAAGCTGAAAGAGAAAGAGTAGGCAGGGAAAAACAAGAAAGAAGAGAAAGAGAAGAGGAAAGAGAAAGAGCAAGGTTTGAAAAGGAGATGGAATTGATAAGAGCTAGATCTAATTTACCTATGACACCTTCTAACCCTGATAAAGGTAATCAAGACCATGTATTTGGTGTAGTAAGAGTGCAGAAGTTAATCCCTAAGTCTAATGAAGAAGCTCCATATGAGTTCTTTGATCACTTTGAGAAAGTGGCTTCAGGTATGGGATGGCCAGAAGATAAATGGTCAGTTTTGTTGCAAAGTGTCTTAATTGGTAAAGGAAGAAGTGCTTATTTAACAGCTGATCAGTGTAAAGACTACAAGGCACTTAAACACAATGTGCTACAAGTTTACCAGGTGACCTCAGAGTACTACAATGAAAGATTCAGAAATTTAAGAAAAGATGAAAAGGCAGCCTTCTTAGATTATGCTTATAGAGTGAGAAGGTGTTTTAAACGTTGGTTGCAGTCTGATAAAGTTAAAAACTTTTGAAGAGTTAGAAGAATTAGTTGTTCTAGAGCAATAGCTTGAGGGAATTCCTGAACATATAAGAGCCTATTTGAGAGAGATAGGTTAAGAAACTTGAGAAGGCTACCACACTGAGTGAAGATTATGATATAATAAGTAGCAAATGCAATTACAATGTCAAGTACCAGATCACAACGTCCAGGTTTTAAGTCTCATCCAAGTTTCAGGAACAAATTTAATACGAGACCCACAAGTGATACTACCAAGAATACACAAGGTAATACACCTCAGCAAGTTAATGTGAAATCCTCATCCAATTTTTCAAGACAGTTACAGAAACCTAATGTTGTCTGCTTTAGTGTGGAAAAGCAGGACACTTCAGTCAAGTTACCGGAATCAACAGCTGTCAAAGCCAGTTGGTGAAGTAGTGAAAGGTGACCAGGTAAAACAAACTACGAAGAGCAGTGTGGAAAAGAATCAGACTCCAGAGAAGACTGAAACTAAACAAGCTGAATGTTTAGCAACCAGTGGAAATGTAACCTCAAGCAGTGAGTGGCTGAGTAGTTTGGAGGGTACGCTGTCAACTCAAGGAGGGAATGTTCAGGTACCATTCATGCTATTACGTTATACAGGGAGTAACCATAGTGTGGTAATAAGTGGTGCTCACCTTCAGTTGGAGAAGAGTCTCACAGGAGATTCAGTTATTTTGAAGGAGGATATAGGAGGAGAGGAAGTAACTCCTATATGCCGCTTACACCTGTTGTGTGAATTGGTGACAGGAATGTTGATTTTCCTATGAAGGACTCACTAGCTGTGGAAGTTGGGTAAAGAAGTTGGTGGTGTGACATTTATTTCTTGCCCTGTAGTGACAGACAAACCGGTAAAGTTGGAGAAGAATAACCCCCACCTTTCCTAGTTGTGTAACTATCAGAAGTATGAAGCGGACTATGCCTGTAAGTGAAGAAGCTGAGGATTTGCACATCCAAGAAGGATCAAGTGAAGGATCTTTGAGCTTAGAAGATTTGTTCTGGGGAAGTGGTGTTTCCCATAGTGCTGACGAAGAAGAGATTTCTTATGAAGAAGAAGAAGAAGAAGAACTTGTTGTTCCTGAAGAGACTCTAAGTAGTCAAAGTGTTCCTGAAAATAGTGGTGAAACTACATTAGCTGAGTTAGCAGGTATTTAGAGTTCAACTCTTGAAATTGGTCAAGTCAAGAGCGAAGCTAATGGAATTGCAGAAGAAGGATGCATCATTAGCTGATTTGTTCTTTAGCGTTGTTGATCAAGAAGAGATGCACAAACTCATACCTGTTACTATCTGAAGGAAAATTTGCTGATGAGGAAGCATAGACTTACAGATATACAAGGAGATGCTGTAGAGGCTAATATCAATAAATTTTGATCCCATTTCCATTGAGGGAACAAGTGGTAGCAGTAGCTCATGAGTATGGGCATATGTGAATCAGAAAGACTGTGGAGAAGATCATGAAATATTAGTTCTGGCCTGGACTTCACAGAGATGTTAGTAGGTTTTGTTGCGAGTGTCATACCTGCCAGATAGCTGGAAAACATAGTGAAATCATCCAGAAAGTCCCCCTACAACCTATAGATGTTAGAGGAGAACTCTTTAGCAAAGTAATTATAGATATTATTGGACTGCTGCCGAAGACAAAGAAGGGAAATGAGTATTTGTTAACACTGATGTGTCCTGTGACAAGATATACGGAGGCGATCCCTGTTAGAAACATATCTGCCAAGATAATTGCTGAGAAACTAGTGGAGATTTTCTCAAACTGTGGTATACCAGAAATAGTACAAATTGATATAGGGACAAATTTTACATCCAAATTATTCCAGGATGTGATGAAGTTGTTAGGAGTGAAACAACAGTTATCAACCGCTTATCATCCAGAGACTCAAGGAGCCTTGGAAAGGTTCCACCAGGCATTGAAAAGTATGCTGACAAAGTATTGTTCTGAGTCAGGAAGAGAATGGGATGTTGATTTACCCTTAATGTTGTTTGCAGACAACTGGGAAGAAAATCAAGAAGAAATCCCAGTAGAGTACGTGAAGAACTTAAGGGAGAGGCTGAAAGAGATTAGAAAATTCTCTTTAGAAAATTTAAAAGTAAGTCAAGAGAAAATGAAAATGAAATATGATACTAAGACTAAGTTAAGAAGTTTTAGTGATGGTCAACAAGTGTTGGTGTTCTTACATGTAAAGAGATTTCCCCTCAATAATAAATTTCAAGGTCCTTACGAGATAATTGAGAAGTTGAGTGATAGAACTTATGTGATTGAAACACCAGAAAGAAGGAGACAAAGGAAGATACATGTGAACCTCTTGAAACCTTATTTCTCAGAAACTAAAACTGAAACTGTGTCAATAACACAAACAACCTCATCTACAGAAGATGATGATAGCTATGAAATGGGAGCTGAAAGCAAGATGGATAATTCTTAAATTTTGGAAAATTTGGAGGATAAACTAAAACATCTGAGTGTTGAACAAGGTGAAGAGTTACGGGACGTGATTAGAAGTTTCCCAGAATTTTTTGCAGATGTACTTAGGTGTACTGATCTGACCAAGCATGAAATCAAGATTCAAGACGATGGGAAACCATTAAAGCAAAGAGCCTATCGCTCATCACCTTATCATCGAGATGTTTTGAAGAAAGAATTGAGTATTTGCTGCAACATGGTTTAGCAGAACCCAGTTCAAGTCACTTCAGTTCTAAATGTGTGTTAATGAAGAAACCAGATGGTTCATTTAGGATGTGTACTGATTAGAGGAAACTAAATTCCATGAGTGTGGCAGACAATTATCTTTTGCCTCTTATAGATCAGTTACTTGATAATATTGGGCAAGCCAAGTTTGTCTCCAAGAAAGGATATAAAATTCCCTTAGATGAGGATGCTAAGTTACTGTCAGCTTTTAATAACATCTCCCTCTCTCTCTCACCACATGAGAGAATTTTGATTTACATTAACGTATGGATTTTATACTTAGTGGTCGGTCACTCATAATTTTAGATTTGGTATTTCTTAGATATATTTAATATTGCTGAATGCTTATTTGTGGAATCTGAATAGACGTTGTAAAAGTGTGTAACAGGCGCCTCGTGTGCTAGTGTTTATTGGTGATTTCGAAAAAGATCTAAATTTCGTATACCAAGGTAAGAGTTTTTCAGTAAGTTCTGTGCACTAAACTTAAACATAAAGAGTACTTGAAATACTGAAAGTACTTACGTTATTCCAAGGGAAATGTTTGCCATTTTTTTCACATTTTGGTGTTTGTGAATTTGTTTTTTGCATTTAAGGGATATTTTTGTGATTTTATCCATTTTTCTTATTAAAATTATATTTTTGTGCGTTTAATCATTTTTCTTATTAAAGTGTTTATATATATATATATATATATATATATATATATATATATATATATATATATATATATATATATATATATATATATATATATATATATATATATATATATTTGTGTGTGTGTGTGTGTATAACTGAATCACGAAAGTTTGGAACGTGAAAATCCAAATCCAATAAATAAAGGTATAAGTGGCTTATACCTTTTATATATATACATATATATATAATAATATATATATATATATATATATATATATATATATATATATAGATATATATATATATATATATATATATATATATATATATATAAATAAAGGTTTTTTGCCACGAAGGAAAAAGTGAAAAAGCGAGATAGCCAAGTACTTTCGGTCCTGTTCCTATCTCGCTTTTTCATTTTTCCTTCGTGGCAAAAAACCTTTATTTATACATAGCATCACGTTTTATATACTTCGTGATCAAGTTATTCATATATATATATATATATATATATATATATATACATATACATACATAATATATATATATAGGGTAATATATATATATATATATATATATATATATATGTATATATATATATACTATATATATATATATATATATTATATATATATATATATATATATATATATAGCATTGAAATTCCTAGAATTTCATAGCTTTTAGATAAATGTTGTTTTCAGTAATATTAATGTCAAGAGTTTAGTAATAAAAATATCTCCTGAAGATCTTCCCGGCTGCATATATGAAATTCCTTGCAAAAAGTGTGATAGAATCTATTACGGACAAACCGGTAAATCTCTTTCACAACGTCTCAAACAACACCAATATTATTTGAGAACTGGACATATATCAAATGCATTATTTGTACATATGAGAGATTTAGATCATCCTATTAACTGGAGTCAAGCAAGAGCCTTAATTCCATGTAATGACACAGTTAAAAGGAATATCACTAAATCTTGCTTCATCTAGTAAAATAATGGAAATGTTCTAAATTTAAGTCTTGGTTTATTTAACTCGATGCCCTCATAATGAAAAAAAGTTGTAGATAAATATAAGCAACATAATTAATATATTCAGTTTTTACATGTTTTGGGCTATATGGGTACGTTGTAGTTTCTGTTAGGGTTAAATCTATGTTTAAGTTTGTGACCGTGTGATATCCGATAATCCTGGATTATCTCTTTGATTTTCGCTTATTTAATGAAGTCACGTGCATCTACTGTGATTTTTAAAGCATAATGGAAACCACACGCAACATCTAAGCGTTTTCTTTGAATTTTTTGAGCCTTGTTCTATTCGTGACATCTTTCTGTAATGCTCTTATCATCGCTCACAAACTGAAACTTCGACTTAACTTTCTACAGAAGTGTATGAACGAGCAAGTGATGCCCAAGTCGATTTTACCAGTGAGAATTCTTCGTCTAGCAGAGCGACCTTCCGACGAGTTCCAACGCATCATACTTCAGAAACACATCGATATCACAAAAGTGGAAGTAGATGATGCAGACGGTATGGCTTTAATTAGACGGTTCCTGTAGATTTTTAAGCAATATATATATATATATATATATATATATATATATATAAATATATATATATTATATTATATATTGCTTAAAAATCACAGTAGATGCACGTAACTTCATTAAATAAGCGAATACCACAGGGAAATGATAGGAAGAAATCTAAGCTCTTTCGTCTTTACTAAGACATTATCAAGGAACGAATGAAATAACATTATCCTGTGTATTCCCTTGATATATATATATATATATATATATATATATATATATATATATATATATATATATATATATTATATGCATGTGTGTGTTCTGTGTGATTAATGCTTTCTTTGTGTTTTTGAAACTTTGGTATTTTCCGCATTTTTCTCTGTTTAAATTTACAATCAAAGTTTGGTTAACTTAAATGTTTTTATCAAAAATCATTACAAATTTAGTTGAGATTAACACTTGTGAGTTAATTGGATTTTACTTAGAATTCTTTTCAAGTTTTATTGTTATTTAACACTTGTGAATTAATTTTCAAATTCTAATCGTTACACAACACTGCGTTTTGCTTGAGTATTTAATATCTTGATTTTAAGGATTAATTAATTTCTTTTATTTTTGTGATAAATTCATTTTGATTTAATTTTACTTAATAATTAATTCAAGAATTAATTAAACTTTGTGCTTTTTTCAAGTAACAATAAATTTCCCTGTGATTGTTAATTTCACTTATAAATTTTGAATTTAATAATCAATTTTTTTGCATTTGAAAATTTTCGGAGTGTTATTTTTTACCAGTATATTTAATTTTCTTTGGGTAGAGATATAGAGTGGTAATTGGGCTGCTTTCCTTCAGCTTTGTTGAAGTAAGTTAGGACCAGTGGAATAATTTGACTTTTAAAAGTTATTGACGGAGTGATGCCCTTTAATTGATTTAATTCCATATAAGATTTCCTCACACCTGTTTTAATGAACTCGGTCTGATTTATAGTTCGTAAGGGATCACTGTTGCCTTTAAAGTATTCGGTCGTATTTTATCTGTGATGAGGGTTCAGGTGTCTGGCTGTTGTGAGTTAACTATTTTATGATTGGTAAGTGTAGTAACCAGATACTTGGCACTTCGTCACAATATGTTGACTTGAAGTTAGAAAAATAGAAAAAAATTGTTTGTTCGCACCTTCTTTTCAACATTGCTCTCGAAGGTGCAATTGTTCACAGCTGCACTTTATGCAAACTTTCATTCTATAACAAAATGAAACCTATATATGTTAACTGATCAGGTGTTAAATCGTTTTGTCTTGATGTGTGTACATGTTCAAATGTAACTGAATTCTGTTTGCTTAGGCCTACAACAGTTAAATTACTTCTCATTTTTTTGTGCTCTGAATCCTACAAAAGTCAATATTCAGTTTCGTCATGTGCCTATATGATGTCTGCTACCCACATCCTTCGGAGCATATGCGCACCGTCACTCAATTCTCCCTGAATGTTTTCTGTAGGTTATTTCTGAGTATAGTTCTTGGCTTTAAGCCTTCAACCAACTGAACCTCAAGAACAACTGATCATTGATTATTCTAAAATTGTGCCTCATTTCGTAAAATAAAATATCGCAACCTGAATTTATAGCGCTGATGAGGACTCTACGAAGTGGCGTCTTATCAGTCACTTCACAAGATGATTCAATTAGAGTTTTTCCTAACAGGGCGGTTACATTATTGGTCTTCATTTTATCGTCCAGGTGAAGAACAGAGGACAAAGGCTTTCAGTCCTCTTCTAAATCTGATTTAAATTTGACCGAATGAAGGACGTATGACCTCATAACCTCCCTAGGCTGAAGAAGTGTCTCTCAGGTCCATTTCTCTTTTGAGTTTCACCATCTGCCTACATCTTCTTCAAGCCTCTACTTCTCCCTGAGAAATCATTCTCTTCTCTACCGCTTTATTGGACAGTCACTCTCAGGTTCATATACTTAAAGTCAGTTTTATTGGTATTAATATATAGCCTAAAAACAAGGCACCCTGTTTTTATGTTGTGTTTTCATAGCAATGGAACCTAATCTTATTGCACAGAGAGTCGATTTCCCTCCTATTGTGCAATGCTGAATATGAGCCAGGAGACAGCGCGAAGCGTGTCTTGAAAAGACTTGAAGGAGGGAAGCGAATCTGCTGAATGAGCGCGAACTTCGATTTAGATGTTAGCCATGTTAGCCATTGATTTATCAAAGTTTTACCCTCATTGTAGATGTGGGAAGTGCTGCTACTAAAATCAAACGCTATGTTCTAAAGACTTTCCATTTCCCTATAACCGTGATTCCCTAACTAAATTTTCTTGCTTTTGCTTAATACAGTTAATATTGACATCTAATTTACGTTCGTCAACTTTCTGTTTCCTTCGTTTAGCAAGTGATTAAGCTTGCGCATCCAAATGTAGCACAAAAAATGCAGAGCATTTCAGAAGTTAAAAGCTCCTTCCGGCAACGCTTGAGATCTAGTGTAGCCTTTCATCTGCATTCCTTAACGGAAGGAAACTACCCCACGCCTTTAAGGACTAGATCAGTCACGGCTATTTAAGGCAGGATAGCGACACAGCAAGCACAGATACTATTTCTTTTTTTTTCTTCATTGAATACCAGCTTTACAGTAATTATATGCGCACCCATATTCACAATATGAACGAAAACGACAAGAAAAAACAGCCAGAAGATCAGCACAAGGGGCTTTCGTGCTTTTGTTATTCACGCATCGTTGAGGCACACATGAGACTCAGTCTGGGAGAATGGCAAAGGTAAACAAAAGCGAGAGCAAAACACCAGATGGTTATATTTTCGAAGGGTAATGAAGAAAGAGATATCCCGGGATAGATAATCTGGTCACAAACTGAAACAACAAACTTGACGCTGAAAACTTTGGAAAGGGTGACCATGCAGTTTTTCAAATGTATAAAAACCTGAATTTTAATGTCTGCATATGTTTTTCAACAATCTTTTCAACTATAAAAGAATCAACTTAAACAGAC
>NC_061088.1:43302157-43319657 GCF_015104395.2 Macrobrachium nipponense | reverse complement strand
CATTCTTTAAAATGATAGATGTCATCATTTTGACTCTCTGTGGAAACAGAGGTCTTAAAAGGACAAGATTCAGCATTAGCTCCGAAAATGTTAACGCAACCTCCTTGGTGGCGCCAGGTGGAAGTCGTTGCCTAAGCAGACCAGACCACGTCCTATTCCTGTGTAAAGGTGGAAGCAAGAATCTGATTTTGAGTAGATTTTATGGGTGTGACGATGATCTGTATATGACACCAAGAACTTGTGACGAATTAGTTACATCATTTATTTGGGAGTGTCTTGTGAGTGAATTCGTGCTTTCGTACGTGCGAGCTATTCCCTTACATATTGGGAGAGTAAGATAACTAAGATGGAGAACTATATGAAGTCGGTGAAGCGCTGAGATGGCCTTCTTTAAGTTGAATTTGAATTAGTGTGTGCATTTGGTTGAATGGGTAGGCGTACTTACTTTTAAACATATATTGCAAAGATGTCCTTTTCCATATGACTTTTTGATTTATCTCATTTCAGTTTATGTGCGATCCTCCTGTTTCCAGATGTTTCTGGTTTATGGATCTGGCGGGGAACTTGTCTGAAAATGGGAACTTAGCTGATAGTTCCGTGGTTATGGTGTTACTTATAAGACAGTCCTATGACATTTCTAGTTGCTTATGATGTGACTAAACTAATGTTAGTTATTGTAGAGAAAGGGGTGGACTGGTTTAGTTCGATAAGCAGCATTATTTGAGTTATTTGGATTTCGAATTTTGACTTTTTCAGTTAATAATTTTTTTAAGAACCTGATTTATTTAGTTTTTAAAAAATGCATTCTTGTAGTTCACGAGTCTGAATTAGTTACGATGTACCCTTCATAAATAAGCTTCATTTTTCCCGTTTACTTCGGACGAACTCCATGATGGGTGATAAATTTTCATTCTGTTACTGAATAGACACTGCATAGATCCTTGTTATTTTGTTTGTAAACATTTGTTTGACTAGACAGAAATTTCTTCAAGAATTGTTACTTATTCAAAACTCTGCTTTAACTATTACTTAAACGACTGATTATGTAATTAGGAATAATTTCTTTACGAACTGTTACTTATTTAGGAAATTACTTTAACTAGTTCTTAAACGACTGATTATGTAATTAGTAAGTCTCTGAGAAAAAGGGGGGGGGGGGTGGCAATTGTCCAAGGAGGCAGGTGTCCTATGAGGGCAATTGTCAATAGTTTCTCTGCATCTCACAAAACTTTTAATGAGTAGCAGTTACAACGACTAGTTCAAGAAAATAATGGAATGTCCCACTAAGCCTAAGCAAAACCTCATTTTGCACGAGACTTCTTATCACTACAAGGAAAAGTTGGAAAACGCAGCAGTTATAAATAAATGAAGATGTTTTAAAGAAAATGATTCACAGGAAACTGTTCATTGAAGGCTTATTGATATAATTCTTCTTCTTTCCCACTATTATCCCTACATTAAGGGGTCGGTTGCCTGATGTGCATTCTCCACTGCCTTCCATCAAAGGCATCATCCTCAATCAAACCTCTTCTCTTCATATCTTCCTTCACTTTATCTTGCCCTTTAATTATCTGTCTCCCTCTTGATCTTCTTCCTCTAACAGGTTCCTCCCAAGCCCTCTTCACTTCCTCCTTGTCATCCATCCTTAACACATGCCCATACCATCTCAATCGTGACTCTCTTATCACCTCTGTAATCTTTACTTCACCTGCCCCTCTTCTTATCTCATCATTTTTCAATCTCTCAAGCAGTGATATTCCCATAATCCACCTCAGCATTCTCATCTCTGTTCTCTCAAGCTTTACTTCCTCATTTCTTCTTAGAGCACATGTTTCTGCTCCATACATTAACACTAGTGTTATCACTGTGTTATATATCATGACTTTTAGCTTGATTGGCCTTTTTATTATCACATACCTCTCCAGCTTCCTCTCTCCACTTTCTCCATGCTGCTTTTATCCTACTGTCAACTTCAGCTTCACATCCTCCCTCTTGGTTTAAAGTAGATCCTATGTATTTAAACTTTTCTACCTGTTTTATAATTGAACCTCTTCTTTTTTTGTATTACCATTCTGTCTCTATCTTCCCTATTACTCAGCAAAACCTCTGTTTTATTTACATTCACCTTTAAGCCACCCCTCTCCAAAGATTCCTGTCACTTTCCAATCCTTCTCTGTAGGTCCTCCTCATTTTCAGCAGTAATCACCAGATCATCAGCATACAACAATTCCCATAGCTCTTCATTCCTGATCGCTTCACTCAACACATCCATGACCAGCACTAACTGTTTCCCGATCTTTACAATCTCTTTTAATCTCTCATCCAGTATTCTTTCTAAAACTTTCAATCCATGCTCTGTTAGTTTAATTCCCCTGTAGTTACCACAATCCATAACGTCTCCCTTCTGTTTTATATATATATATATATATATATATATATATATATATATATATATATATATATATATACCATTAGACTCTCCTCCCAATCCCTAGGCATTTCTTCCTCTTCACATATAGCTTGTAATATATCCAGCATCCATTTCTCCCCCTTTCAGCCGACATATTAAAAAAAACACTATTGCATAGTGCATTTTGAAAGTTTTGGTTTTTGCTCCACCCTAACGCACCTTAGCCCAGACAACAGACACATTTTCCTGAGGATGTTTATCGGTAATAAAAATGGGTGTTGTGATCAATTAATATACCTTAAACGTAATGCCAATAGGTTACTTTGTCTTATTAGTATTCACAGATATTAAAAACGTTATACAAAATACAAGTACATACATGTCTTCGCTAAATATGACGTAAAAATGTTAAGCATTCAAATTCATTATCTCGACTTTTTACACGTTTGCATGGTGTACAGTGTTACCATTCACCTGAACTTATTACACCATATGCCTTTTAAGAAGGGAGGAAACTTAATGGCATAAGGCCATATCTTGTATGTTTGCATTAATTGCTTAGAGAATACCCTTTGTTCAAACAGCAACAAGTGTGTAACAGGAGCATTTTCAAAGGTTATTCATAAATCGTTGTTGGCAATGTGTTAGGGGGCGGAGCCTGTTTATACTAGTACAGACTTCAGGCAAAGGCATCCCTCCTTCATGCCAAAACTAATGTGGCTGCTCCATTCACCTTCTCCCGGCCTAAAACAACCTTAGAGCAATAACATTTTATGCTACTTCATTTACATGCAAGAAATGACTAAAATACCTTTAATTTCCACTCGAATAGCCAGATGTTTTTTTTATTTACCTACGATGAAATAAAAATAATCGTAAATATTTTTAGCCCATTGTTCGATTGCGTTTATGTGATTAGATTGTTTGTTACAAACTCGTCCCTCGTGGGCTTCCATTGTTATTTTACCGATATAAACGGCATGCTTATCATATAAATCAGGTGTGAGGGTTCTTTGTTGATCTAAGCATTCAAATGTATTTGGGAAGGAATATTTTGCATCTTGATTACAGTATATGCCGGAAATATAAAAAACATTGATTTCAGCCAATTGAGAGCTAGCTATGTGTATTGCCACATCCATTTAAAGCCTACTTTGGTGAGTGGGCAGGTGAGAAGAAATAGACTATAGTGACGATGTTTTGGGGGAGAATTGGCCTATCTGCTCTTTCTACAATTCAAAATTCTGTTTAAAATAAGAGAGTGCAGTACACTGACGAGGAAATTCTAGTTACAGTTATTTGCTATCGCTTTATGAAACTTAAAGAAACTGCGAGACATCTCGGCAAGTTGTAAAGTTAGTAATCCATTTTTGTATGTTTTACAAAACCATGTTTATACTGGTTCAATTGAACATTTCACTGAGCCTTGGTGGTAAGTCTGCCTTAAGTATTCTAAATCACAGCTAATGATTAAAACAAGGGTTCAGTTTCTGAAGAATTTGAAACAAATAATCTCATCTTTCAAACGCCTTGGCATATACATATTTATTGTCCTGCCGGTGCAGTGTAAGAAAATTACCAGTATACCTGAGGGGTATCCTGTTTCTACAGAAGAATTTATTTACATATAAATATGGGTTGATTACAGTTTAGTTGCCCGGGCCGCATAACACCATTTTGCCCGGTCCGTAATCACTCCGCCAAGGTAAGTATTTCTCGCAGACGACCCGCAGCCGACCCAACCCGAACCCACGGAACCGACCCGGCCCGAACCCGAACATGCAGCGACTTGTAAGCCAAAACAAACGGCAGCCATCCTGTTTGTATTAGTCCGCAGATTACCTAGCAGACGTACCCCTTGGCCAACTAAACTGTAGGAGCTCCATTATTTATTATCAGTTTTTATAAGAATCTTACTGACTGTTGATTATATGCTAGGCCCCTTTTATTCATTTCTACCACCTTTACCGTGACGATACCCTTGGCCAGTCCGCGCAACACCTTCTGCCCGGCCCTGAATCGCTCCGCCGAGGTAAGTAGTTCCATGACCCGACCCTGCCCGACCATGATTCGACCTCAGTAAGTTCCTTTGTGTCAGCATATAAACATTCATCATGTCCGCTTCTTCCACGTCATATCCCTTGCACGTGCAATTTGCCGCCACCATTCCAGTTACTTATGATTATTCTTTGCCGTGACGAACGATCCCAGCCAGAAAGAGAACAAGAGTCCTGTGCCCCGAAGACTCTGATGATTCCGATTTCCAACTCTAAGCTTGACTTTATTTCTTAGGGGGGGACTCGGGCCGAGCACGGATTTGATGCCTCCCAATATTAAGGTCAGTTAATCAATGTATCTGTAAGATATGTTCATTTGTTAAGGTTGAAACCAAGTAGGTGATATATAGCAGGTCAGTGTTTTTATTGGCAAGCGGAAGTCAGGGCTGCTCACCATATCCGAACATTCATGCGCGCTAGCAGTCCACGTGTTCGAACTATGAACTCGGACGTGACTTTAATCCATGTATTCTAGCAAATATTAAGTGTATTTACATATCTGTAAGAAGTTACCGGTGCTAGTCATGTCCAAACGTACAAGTAACAGCGCACGTTAATGAAATGATCGCTAAAATGGTAGCATTACAATGCTTGCTTACAGAAGGTTAGGTTAGGGTGGTTCGTTTGGTTAGGTTACAATCACTTTGTTCATACCATACTTGGGGGTCGCCCCCTGGCCAGGTAAGGGCACGCGCCCTAAGTCTGGTTAGGTTGGTTCCTTTGGTTAGGTCGCAATCACTGTTACCATATTATACTGGGCTTCGCCCCCCGGCCAGGTAAGGGCACGCGGCCTAAGTTTGGTTAGGTTGGTTCGTTTGGTTACGATCAGTTCAGTTGGCCAGGTACCGCATTTCATGCATGAACGTTCTATTAGGCTAATAGCCCATATGTTCGGTCTACGAATGTTGAGTAGGGGGACAGTTTAGTAACCTAGGCGATAACTAGTAGGCAATAACCTTGGCCAACTAAACTGAGTAGGGGGGACAGTTTAGTTAGCCTGACCGAACGCGGAACGAATGTAGAGTAGGGGGACAGTTTCATTACTTAGGCTACTCATCTCATGATCCAACCAACTAGTAGATGTTAAACGTGGCCAACTAAACTGAGTATGGGGAGGAGCTGCTACAGTTTAGTTGGCCACGGGTTTCGTGGTTTTCCTTGTTCATTGTCGTCGTCTGTGTCTCCCCCCACCCCAAAAACCCCGGTGTCCCAATAGGTCCCCCATTGCCATTTTCATTTACTTTTAACCAAAACTTGTGTGTTCTCCCCCCACCCAAAAACCCCGGTTTTTTTAGGTTTTTGGGTTTTCTAACACTACACAGGTTTTCAAAACTAGCGCCAAAACAAACGGCCGCCATCTTGTTTGTATTAGTCCGCCGATTCCCCAGCAGACGAAACCAGGGGGTAACTAAACTGTAGCCGCTCCATAAATATTTATATATATATATATATATATATATATATATATATATATATATATATATATATATATATATATATATATATATATATATATATGTATAACTGAATCACGAAAGTTAGGAACGTGATAAATCCATAAATAAAGATATATGCCACGAAGGAAAAAATAAACGAAGGAGGATCTACAAGATCTTTCGACGTTAAACGTCCTCTACTGAGCAGAAAAAACAATACATACGTGAAAAGACAATACAAGAAGATTCGTATAACTGACAGATAGGGATTATAAAGAGATTAGTACCTAGAATCCGACACACCTGGAAGATAAGAAACCTTCCCAAACAAGCATAAACAATGGGTGCAATTAAAGTTTTAAGACAATCATCTCAGATACAATTTCAAGACAATTAAAGGATTATAGGTGACAGCTATTCAGAACTTGGTAAACAAAACCATATTCACAATACATGTCAGACATACATTACAACAAAAATAATAACTCTAAGGCCACTGATTTTTATTTAAGTCAGTAATTATATCTTTGAGGTCATTCTTAAACATGTTACAGATACAAGGGTCTAAATGAAAAAGGCCACGACTAACATTGAAATTACAATGAAAAGTAAGTTGTATTAAAGCAGATTCTAAAAGATTTCGTGATAAGACATCTCTTGACCTTGCAATTACTGAACTATCAACCCAATTTATTCGGTGGTTGTTTTCACTTAAATGAATGAATATTGCATTTGATTTTTGCCCAGTTTTTACAGAATATTTATGCTGGCTTAGCCTTACTTCTAAGCCTTTGCTAGACTGTCCGAGATAAAATGAGGGACAATCCATACATGGAATTTTATATATTATGTTGTTGCTTTCTCTGGGGCCATTTTTTATTAACATTCCTTTTACTGTGTTATTATAGGAAAAAACAAGGTTGACATTAAAAGCTTTTAACAATGATTTAATGGTTTCAAATCCGTTAAAATAAGGCAAACTGAGAAAGTTCTTAGAATATTCTTTCTGCGTGTTACTTACAGTATAAAACTTTTTGTGGGCTTTATTATAAAAAATGTCTAATATATGTGAAGGATAGCATAAATCTTTCCCTATTTTTCTTTTGTACAATTTCTTGCTTATCCAAATATATATATATATATATATATATATATATATAATATAATATAAATATATATATATATATATATATATATATTTATATCTATATCTATATTTATATATATATATATATATATATATATATATATACATACATATATATATATATATATATATATATATATATATACATGTATATATATATATTTACGTTTATCGATCGCCTCGTCTACCCAGCTAGAAGAGCAGCCATCTTACCCCTAACATCAGCTGACTAGGCGGGAAAAACAACACAGGCTAGAGATCGTCATTTCTGTTAGTAGCGGCGTGAATAAAAACTCATTAAACATTAGGGACATATCCCAAGGGGAGTGTGTAGCTAGCTAGGTACTTCTTAGGCCTACTCTTAAGATCCCTTGTCCTGTGAACCTTCCTCTGGCCCAAGGGGATAAGCTGCCCCAACACCCAGGATTCGCACCTGAACCCGTTCTCAGTTCAGCCCAGTCCTTGACCTCGGACAGACATCCGAGCCAGCCTGCCCATAGGCCTAACACCGGTGAAGCCGACGCCATCCTCTCCAAAGTTCCTTTCCATAAGGCACCCAGGTACGTCTTGAGTTACAGTCATATTGCCAGTTCTTTTCCTCAGAGTCAAATAAACTCTCCCACATTTTCCATTTCAAATTCCTACATATCCAACGAACCTCCCTTTGTTCCTTCTCTGCCTAGCGGCCGCATGCTACCTTTTGTGATCGTCCCAGATAAACAAAGTCTTCAGTGAGCATTTCATTTAAGCACTAGAGTTCCTCCCTTTGTGTGTGATTAAAGATAAACACCCTCCATGGTGCATTTAGCTGAAACATGGTGCAAGAAGTCTTTAGTTTATGTTGTGTGTAATTTGGAAACTCATTTCCAGATTGACCCTGCTGAGTCTGTGCATCTTCGTCTCTTCGCAAGCGCTTCCTTACCGCTAGATATTATCAATTTGGAAACCAGCATTGCATTAGAGGTTGATTGTGGCCATAATTTCTCATATTGGGCATGATAAGAGTGTTCCAGACAGTATACAATAATCTGCCCACGTGGCTATATGCCTTGCCTTTATCTCAGGCCATTCAATGTTGTCTTGTGAATAAATGTAAATTAGATTAATCAGCTGGGTTTTCAATGGTGACCTTCCAGAATAAAGACTAAACAAATCACTTTTACAGTTATCTAAGGTAAGTCATAAGCGCTCCATATTTTTCCCTTCCGTTTTGGGCATAAGGCCGCCCTTACGTATATATATATATATATATATATATATATATATATATATATATATATATATATATATATATGATGAAGCTAGGTACTATGTCGTACCTCTAAGTAAATGGTGATACAATCCACAATGAAATATATATTTCATAAAACTACACAAGGATTTTACATCATTGTGGATTGTATACCCATATATATATATATATATATATATAATATATAAATATATATATATATATATATATATATACATATATATGTATATGAATATATATATATATATATATATATATATATATATATATAATATATATATATATATATCCCCTGTCTGTTAGTAAAGGACCATGTGTTGAAAAGCCAAGCAACCACTCCATTGTTTAACTTTTCCTTTGTGGCATTTGGCTTCATTTATGCATTCATCACATTCCATGTCTTTGTGAATTGGATATATATATATATATATATATATATATATATATATATATACATATATATATATATATATATACATATATATATATATATTATATATATATATATATATATATATATATATATATAGCAAAGTTAAACACTGTATCCGTGTTCTAATATGTTGTAGGAAGCCCACTAAAATTCGGAAAAAATTTAAAGTTTTTTATTTAAGCTTTCGGAGAGTACATTCTCTCCCTCTTTCAGAAAGAGAAATAAAAGTTACATAAACTGAAAACAACGGTCAAGGTAAAAGAAATAACATACAAGCATATGGTTGTATCCGAATAACTACCCTACGGTGGTTTGCCAATCTTGTTTAACAACTTAGCTACACTAACTACATGTTTTGTCATAATTGCATTACAGAAAAGGTCCAGTTTAAAATTACTCTTATATATATTCATAGCGTCAACATTTTGGATTAAAATAGATTCTAAAAGTTTTCTTTTTTCAGTGTTATTAACAACCTTTATGTTTTTCATTTTGTCTAGGTTAACCACATGATTTTTACTTTGTCTATGTTGAAACAGGGCGTTGTTTTCATCATTAAGGAATTTCTTTGGTGGAAGCGCTCTTGTAATGTCACTGTCTATATATATATATATATATATATATATATATATATATATATATATATATCTATATATCTATATATATATATATATATAGATATGTATCTATCTATCTATATATATATATATATATATATATATAATATATATATATATAGATACTATCTATATCTATATAATATATATATATATATATATATATATATATAATAGATAGATAGATACATATCTATATATTATATATAACCATATATATATATGTTTTCTATATATATATATATAATATTATAGATATATATATATATACATATAAGATATATTATATATATATTCGATATATATATATTATTTAATATATATAGATATGGAATTTCTTTATATATAAAGATAGTATATAAATATATATATTACTTATAATTTATATATTTCTATATAGATATCTATATTATATAATCTATATAAGTAGTATATATTATATAATAATATATATATAGATGTATAATCTAGATATATTCTATATAATATATATAGAATATTATCTAATATCAATATGTTATATATATTATATATTATCTACCGATATATATATCTATATTATATAGTATTATATATATCTAATATATAATATAATATATATCTATAGATACTATATATATATCTATTATATATATATATATCATATATATATATAAGAAACATATTCTATATCTCTATATATTATATCATATCAGGATATATAGATCTATCTATCTAGCTATATATTATATCTCTTCTTCTATATATATCTAATAGATCTATATTAATCTATGTTTTATAACTAATATATATCATTATATATATTAATAAGATATATAGATATCTATATATATATATCTATCTTAATTATCTTATATTATATATATATATATATTATATATTAATTTATTATATCTCTGTCTCTATATAATATCTATAACTTAAATATCTATCTATATATATTTCTAGCTAATATTATATATATATATCTCTAATATAATATTATATTCTATATATATATATATATCTATCTAGATATATATATATATATTTATAGATATATATAGATCTATCTATCTATCTATGTATATATATTCTATATATATATATACATATGATATATATATATATTTATATATTATATATATATTGCTCATATATGTGTATATATATATATATATATATATATATATATATATCTATATATATATTACTAATTATCTATATGTCTATCCTATAATATCTCTATATATCATATAGATATATATATAGATCTATATATCCTATATATACTATATATATATATATATATATAATTTATAATGTAAGTCCTTGTAATGGAACTATATATATATCTATATATATATATATAGAATATTTATATATATATATATATTTATAATGTAAGTCTTGTAATGTAATTATACCTTTGGTAATATGATTAATTCACTCAGAAACTGTGTATAATGTTGTGAAATGTATGTTTTGTGTTCAGATTCCTACATTAAGTAGTGTAACTTTTCATTTTTAAACATACATATGGCGGAGAGAGGAAAAACGTACGTAAGACAGAGAGAAAGAGTAATAGAGAAGGTTGTTATTCACGTCTTGAGAATGCCAGAGCCAGCTGATTTCTTTATCCACGCAAACATGCGTAGGGACCTCCCAGGCAGCATCGAGTCCTTCGAGAACCTTCCCTACAATGATGTTATTCAGGTTTAACATAGAAAGATGACGTAATATGTTTTCATCTTGAACTCGATGCTAATCACCCCATATGCCCATACGCTTATGGGGACAGAGAACTATTCATTTGATTCCAATACCTAGTTGGGTGCGTTAGGGAGAAATCTCTCTCTCTCTCTCAGTAATGTATGTGTTGTTTGTGGAATCTGAGCATAGTGTTATTACTATTATTTTTGTGAAGGCACCCACGAAAGGTTGAAGATTGTAACAGGCCTTTTCTTTTTGAGGGAGAAGTTGCAACTGTGTATAAAAGGTATTTTACAAATGTTTTGAAGTGCACTTCGAGGTTTTATTTTACATTGTTTGGATAAAATCATTTTACTTATGCATTTTTCTTTTGCTTTGTTCTTTTGACATGTCCATTTTATATGCTTAATGCTTCAATTGTTTTCATATTATGCATTATGCTTTTTGCATTGTCTTTATTTTGTTTAATTAGTTTGAATAATGTTTTATTGTATAACTGTTTGAATCAAACACTTGTGAATTAATTTGTATTTAATTAAATTTCATTTAAAATTTAATTATTAACTTTATAATTTAGTTTAATTAATTTTCTTGATAAACTTTGATTTAATTTTGGTTAATAATTAATTCAAGAATTAATTAAACTTTTGTTTTCGAGTAATAACAATATCCCTGAGATTGTGAATTCCACTTATAAATTTTGAATTTAAAAATAAATTTTTGTATATAAAATTTATATGAGCCTTTTTATCATACCACCAGTATTATATTTTATTTTGTTTAGGTGGAAATATAGAGTGGTAATTGTGCTGTTTCCCTTAAATGAATCATAATCAGGGAAATACTTAGATTTGAAATTGCAGAAGGAGTCATACCCTTTAATTAAGATTACCTCACATCCATTTTAATGAACTTAGACTGATTGTTTTCTTGACTGTTCAATTCTATAAGGGATCACTGTTAGCTTTAGAGTATTCAGTCGTTTAGCATTTGTGATGAAGGGTCAGGTGTCTGGCTATAGTGATGTAAGCAATAACCAAGTACTTGATCAAACTGTACCCTAAGTACAAAGGGTGCCCTAGACCCAGGAATAAAAGGGTCTCTTGCGTTAACAAGTACAAATGGTAAGTGTAGTAACCAGATACTTGGCAATTTGGGTTAACAAATATTAACGGTGTCCAGACACAGATCTTTGGCTACTTCCCCCAAGTATTAATGGTATCCAGACCCAGATACTCTAGGCCACTTTGTCACAAGTATTAATGGTGCCCAGAGACCTGGGATATTTGGCACTTTGTGTACTAAGTATTATTGATCCCCAGAGACCAGGGAGGAAAACAAATCACATTATCACTCTAGCTTATACTGGTGGTATTAAGAATATATTTTGTTAGAAGAGTGACCATATATTTGTTTTTGCATTTTATTGTGAGAATTGTATTTGAGAAAAATGGCTCCATTCGATACTCAGGAATTTTTAGCAGCCCCTTCCATCCAAGTGTTATCTGAAACTACTCTGACTAAGGCACAGTGGAGTGCTCTAGCAGTAGCATGTGCTGATCATGTGTCTAGTAGCATGATAAAAGCAGAAATCAAATGCATTGCCATGCAAGCATTGATAGACTCTGGTAGAATAACTGATGATGATGAGTTAGAACTGGCTCAAGAGTTGTTGAATGTAGCACAGGCTGATCTTATAAATAAGCAAGTAGAAAAGAAAGAGTTAGAACTTAGACGCATAGAAGCAGAAGAAAGTTTGATTAAATGCAGGCTGAAAGAGAGAGAGAGTAGACACAGAAAAACAAGAAAGAAGAGAAAGAGAAGAAGAAAAAGCAGAAGAAGATGAAAGGCAAAGGATAAAAGAGGAAAGAGAAATTGCAAGACATGAAAGGGAGATGGAATTGATAAGAGCTAGATCCACATTACCTGTAACACTGTCTAACCTTAACCATGGTAATCAAGACCCTGTATTTGATGTAGTAAGAATGCAGAAGTTAATCCCTACGTTTACTGAAGAGGCTCCAGATGAGTTCTTTGATCACTTTGAGAAAGTGGCTTCAGGTGTGGGATGGCCAGAAGATAAATGGTCAGTTTTGCTACAAAGTGTCTTGATTGGTAAAGGAGAGCTTATTTAGCCTTAACAGCTGATCAGTGTAAAGACTACAAGGTGCTCAAACATAATGTGCTTCAAGTATACCAGTTGACCCCAGAGTACTACAATGAAAGATTCAGAAATTTAAGAAAGGATGAAAAAATAACTTTCTTGGATTACGCTTATAAAGTGAGAAGGTGTTTTAAAAGATGGTTGGAGGCAGCTAAAGTTACAACTTTTGAAGAGTTATAAGAGTTAGTTGTTTGGAGCAATATTGTAAAGGTATTCTTGAGCATATAAGAGCCTATTTGAGAGAGAGAGAGGTTAAAAAACTTGACAAAGCTGCTACACTGAGTGAAGACTACAATATAATTAGTAGCAGGCGCAATTAAAATGTCAAGTACCTGAATCAACCACGCCCAGGTTTTAAGTCTCATCCAGGTATCAGGAGCAATTTTATAAATGGGAAACCTACAAGTAATAATACTCCTCAGCAAGCTAATGTGAAATCCTCTTCTAATTTTGCAAGACAGTTGAAAAAGCCTAATGTTGTCTGCTTTAAGTGCGGAAGAGCAGGACACTTCAGTCAGGAGTGTTATTGGAATTATTAGCAGTCCAAGCCTGTTGGTCAAATAGTGAGAGGTGACCAGGTCAAACAGACTGCCAAGATCAATGTGGGGAAGAATCAGACTACGGGGAAGACTGAAACTAAACAAGCTGAGTGTTTAGCAACCAGTGGAAATGTAACTTCAAGCAGTGAGTGGCTGAGCAGTTTGGAGGCCTTTAAGCCATATATCTATGAAGCTACACTGGCAACTCAAGAAGAGAGTATGCAGGTACCAGTCAAGATTTTACATGATAGTGTGGTGTTATGTGGTGCTCACCCAATGTTGGAGAAGAATCTCACTGGAGGTTCAGTTAATTTGAAGGGTATAGGAGGAGAGGAAGTAACTACTATATGCCGCTTACACCTGTCCTGCGAATTGGTGACAAGGAGTGTTGATTTTGCTGTAAAGGACTCACTGGCTGTGGAAGGTGAACATGTTCTGTTGGGTAATGAAGTTGGTGGTGTTCCATTTGTTCCTTGTCCGTTGAGGATTAGTCCTACGGTAGAGTTGGAGATGAATAACCCCCACCTGTTCCCTAGTTGTGTAACTACCAGGAGTATGAGGAGGATTACGACTGTTGGTGAAGAAACTGAGGATTTGCACGCCCAAGATGGATCAAGAGAAGCATCTTTGAACTTAGAACAATTGTTCCAGGGGAGTGATGCCTCCCGTGGAGCTGACCGAGAAGAGATTTCCCAAAAAAATGAAGAATCTGTTGTTCCTGACGAGACTCCAAGTAGTCAAAGTGTTCCTGGAGATAGTAGTGAAACTACAGTAGCTGAGGTAGCAGATATTGATAGTTCAACCCTTGAAGTTGGACAGGTAACAAGAGAGAAGCTAATGGACTTGCAGAAGAAGGATGCATCATTAGCTAATTTGTTCTTCAGAGTTGTTGATCAGGAAGAGATGCAACAAACTCCTACCTGTTATTATCTGAAGGAAAGTTTGCTGATGAGGAAGTATGGACCTTCAGATATACCCGGAAATGCTGAATGGGGCGAATTTCATCAGATTTTGATTCCATGTTCAATGGGAAAGCAAGTGGTAGCAGTAGCTCATGAATCTGGACATATGGGAATCAGGAAGACTGTGGAGAAGATCATGGTATATTTTTTCTGGCCTGGACTTCATAAATATGTTAGCAGGTTCTGTCGAGAGTGTCATACCTGCCAGATAGTTGGAAAACCTAATGAAACCATTCAGAAAGCCCCTCTACAACCTATAGAAGTTAGAGGACAACCCTTTAACAAGGTGATTATAGATATGGTTGGATCACTTCCAAAGACGAAGAAAGGAAATGAATATCTGTTGACATTAATGTGTCCTGTTACCAGATATCCCGAGGCGATCCCTGTTAGAAACATATCTGCCAAGATAGTTGCTAAGAAACTAGTAGAGTTTTTCTCAAAGTTTGGTATACCAGAAATTGTACAAAGTGATAGAGGAACGAACTTTACTTCCAAGTTATTCCAGGATGTGATGAACTTATTAGGGGTGAAACAACAGTTATCAACTGCTTATCATCCAGAAACTCAAGGAGCCCCGGAAAGTTTCTACCAAACATTGAAAAGTATGCTGACAAAGTATTGTTCTGAGTCAGGAAGAGATTGGAATGTTGATTTACCCTTAATGTTATTTGAAGTTAGGAATGCTTATCAAGAAAGCATGGAATGTTCACCTAATGAGATGATTTTTGGAAGAGAAGTGAGAGGACCTTTGAAGATTCTTGCAGAAAATTGGGTAGAAAATAAAGAGGAAATCCAAGGAGAGTATGTGAAGAACCTAAGGAAAAGGTTGGAAGAGATTAGAAAATTCTCTTTAGAAAATCTGAAAATGAGTCAAGAGAAAATGAAAAGGAACTATGATAGGAAGACTAAGCTAAGAAGTTTTAGTGTTGGTCAACAAGTGTTAGTGTTTCTGCCATTCAAGAGATTTCCCCTTACCAATAAATTTCAAGGTCCCCTCAGGATAATCGAGAAATTAAGTGATAGAACTTATGCATTTTAAACACCAGAAAGAAGAAAACGACAGAGGAAGATACATGTGAACCTCTTGAAACCTTACTTCTCAGAAACTAGAAATGAAAATGTGTCAATAATACAGAACACTTCATCTACAGAAGACGATGATAGCTATGAATTGGGAGCTGAAAGCAAGATGAATAATTCTTCAATTTTGGAAAATTTGGAGGATAAACTGAAACATCTTAATGTTGAACAAGGTAAAGAATTGAGTGAAGTGATTAGAAGCTTTACAGAGATTTTTGCAGATGTACCCAGACGTACTAATGTGACCAAACATGAAATCAAGATCCAAGAAGATGGAAAACCATTCAAGCAAAGAGCTTATCGCTTATCACCTTATCATAGAGATGTTCTGAAGAAAGAGGTTCAGTATTTGCTGCAACATGGATTAGCAGAACCCAGTTCAAGTCCTTTCAGTTCTCCATGTGTGTTAGTGAAGAAACCTGATGGCTCCTTTAGGATGTGTACTGATTATAGGAAACTGAATTCCATTAGTATGGCTGACAATTATCCCTTGCCTCTTATAGATCAGTTACTTGATGATATTGGGCAAGCCAAGTTTGTTTCCAAGATAGACTTATTGAAGGGATATTATCAGATACCCTTAGATGAAAATGCAAAGTTGCTGTCAGCTTTTATTACTCCTTTCGGATTGTATCAGTATACTGTTCTACCATTTGGTCTGATGAATACACCAGCAACCTTTCAACGAGTGATGGATCAACTGCTAGGATCTATAGAAGGAGTAGGTGTATACCTCTGGGGAAGTGATTTTCCTGTAAATCCGATTTAAGATTGGTCACAGTCCTGTCATGGGATTTCATAAACCCCAGCGTCCTTGGGGGATGTCTTTTGTTGGACGTTAATCAGGGATTTGGCAAAGGTGTTTGGGTAGGTAAATGCAAAAGGGTTAGATTTTCCGTGGGTCTGAGTCACCGTCTTAATTGTGCCCAGGTGTGGAATTTTGATTTTATTGTTGGGTGTGTCTCTGGTCTTGTCTTTAGGGGGTCGGTAGAAAATTACGTTTGCTTTGTGAATTGCTTTCTCAATTATATGGTCAGGATACTTTAAAGACGAAAGTTGCTTGCGAATTAGTTCAAATTCTTTTTCCAGGAAATCTGGGGAAGAACTTTGTAATGCTCTTAAGAACAGATTGCTGGCTACACCTATCTTGATAGCTAAAGTAGTGAATGTATTAAAGTGAGAACGTTGTTTTCTGTATATGGTAAATTTGTATTCTGTCGTGTCTCTGATTATTAAAACATCAAGAAAAGGAAATTTGTTGTCTGTTTCCCATTCAACTTTAAATTTGATACTGGCACTAATGCATTTAATTTTGAAAGGAATTCATTAAAATTGCCCCACCTATTATTCCAAAATGTTAGAATATCATCTTCATTTTCTCTCTATATTTTGGTGTTTTTATGGGCTCCTTTTATTAGATATATATATATATATATATATATATATATATATATATATATATATATATATTATATACATATATATGTGTGTATACATCGAGCTACAAATGTCCTTTAATATCTAATTCGCACTAAATCGGAATTAATATATTTTCATATAGGTTGTCCGAAGGGGAACCGACAAATCTCTTATCGACTAACAAAATTCCCCTTCGGTTAACGTATATGAGAATATATTAATTCCGAGGTAGAGCGAATTTGTATGTATATGAATCATGGTAATGTGATATGACTCATATATATATATA
>NC_061088.1:43262157-43299657 GCF_015104395.2 Macrobrachium nipponense | reverse complement strand
GCATTGTGAATGTCCTGTGTGCTTTCTGATATTTTTAGCTCCATGATGTTTTCGGCAATTCCTTCTATCTGTTTCCATGCCTGTATTATCATGTAGCATTCTCTTCTCCTTTCTAGACTATGTGATTTTAAAAATTGTAGTCTTTCCCCGTAGTCAAGATCCTTAACTTCTATTTTAGCTGTAAAGGGCCTTTGTACATTCTCTATTTGTGCAATATCCTTTTGGTAGAGTGGGTACAATATCATACTGCAATATTCAAGTGGACTACGTACATACATTTCGTAAAGCATAATCATATGTTCGGCTTTTCTTGTTTTGAAGTGCCATTACATTCCCAATTTTGCTTTGCATTTTGCCAATAGTATTGCTACTTGATCATTGTATAACATGTTCCTATTGAACATCACACCAAGGTCCATAACTGCTTCCTTATTAGTGACTGTCTCGTTGTTAGGTCCCCTATATGCATATAGCTTTCCTTCTTTATCTCCATAGTTTATTGATTCAAATTTATCAGAGTTAAATAACATCCTATTCACCTCTGCCCATTCATATATTTTGTTAAGGTCTCTTTGTAGCGAGTTCCTATCTTCATCACAAGTAATTTCTCTACTTATTCTTGTGTCACTGGCGAAACTACTCACTACCGAGTCCTTAACATTACTATCTATGTCTGCAATCATAATAACAAACAACATTGCAACTAACACCGTACCTTGTGGCACACCGGATATTACCTTACCTTCACCCGATTTCTCACTGTTTGCAATAACTACCTGTTTTCTGTTGTGTAAAAATTCTTTTATCCATCTTCCTACTTTGTCTACTATATATTATGTTTTGTAATTTTCTTCGCTAGTATATTATGGTTTACCTTGTCAAAAGCTTTTGCAAAGTCTAGGTAAACCACATCTGTTTCTTTTCTGTTTATCATATCTTTATATATGTTCTCTTGGTAGACTAACAGTTGGGTTGTATACTTTTTCCAGGTACAAAATCATGTTGTCCTGTATTAAACAAATTATTTTTCATTAAATGTTTCATAATATTTTTCTTCATGACCCTTTCATACACTTTCGAAAATAATATGTGATGTTAGACTCACAGACCTATAATTACTTGCCTCTAGTCTTGATCCACTTTTGAAAGTAGGGGTAATATGGGCTAATTTATGCTCATCATAAATCTTGCCTGTATGTACACTTTGCCTTAATAATATTGCAAGAGGCTTTGCGATAGAATGAACTACTTTCTTTAACAAAATGGTAGGGGACACCATCTGGCCTGGCTGCTGATCCATTTTTGATTTCATTAATAGCCTGCACAATATAGGCTTTATTAATATCTATGTCTGATAAATATTCACTATTTCCATCTCTTATTTCTGTATCATTATCTTCATTATCAATTCAAGGGGCAAATTCTCTCTTATATCTTTCTGCTAATATGTTGCATATTTCCATTTGTTTTCATTTGTTAATATCCCATCATTTCTTAGAGGCCCTATTTCTATTCTTCTTTCATTCATCTATTTTGTATATGAGTAGAATAGTTTGGGGTTTTGCTTGATATTTACTATGGTCTTTTCTTCGAAGTCCCGTTTTTCATTTTCTTTTGATTGTATAATCTTTTGTTCTACATTTTCTATCTTACTTTTTAGTTCCATCCCTTCCCATGCATTCTTCTTTTTTGCAAGACCTTTTTCCCACTTTCTGATTTTCTGGAACAAGATCCTTCTGTCTCTTGATGTGTATGACTGATGTTTACTTTTCTTCTTTGGTATATATTTATCTACTATTTTCTCTAATATTTTATATAATATACCCATATTTACCTGTATATCATCACTTAAGAATATGTTTTCCCACTTTTTCATCTCTTGATTATCTCTATTATGGTCTGAAATACTTGTATTATACACTATTATTTCTTTAACATAATTCACCTCGTTCACAAATACTAGGTCTAAAGCATTATCCTTTCTTGTTGGCAGGTGATTTATTTGTTGAATTTTGTGCTCTAGTAGCATATCTAAAAGCTTTTCGAATTGCCATTATCTTGTGCACTATTATTACTCTCTTTTTTATATATATAAATACAACCACATCTCCTATTTGTTCTTTCCAATCTACGAAAGGAAAGTTAAAGTCTACGGATAGGAGCATAGTCCAGTCTTTGAGATTTCTACATATATCATCCAATTTTTCTATTATTGTGTCAAACTCTTTTGTATTAAGGGGTCTATATATTACGATGTTCACTAATTTTTCAGATTCAAATTCTATTGCTATTAATTCACATTCTGAGTTACTATATTTCTCATATACTTTTCCTTGATTTATATCTCTCCCATATATTGTGGTTCCCCCTTGATTCCTATTTTTTCTATCTGATCTATAAGTTTGAAACCCCTTTATTTGATCATCATTACCAGTCTCTTGGGAATACCAGGTTTCATTTATATTCATTATATGTATATTTTCAGTTTGGTTTAGTTCTTCTAAGAGCTCTATTTTTCTTTTTGAGTTACTCGCAACTAAACCGTGCTCATTCATCATATGATGGTTTGCGTGTTATCCCCATTATTTGACATTGGTAATAGTAAGGATTTTCCCATGTCTCTTTCCTGTTCTGTTATGTTGTTCTTTTCTTCATTTCCGGAAATTCTGACATTAAAAAATCCAACTTTTCCAACAAATTTGATCTTCCGTGTTCATATTTATTAATTTTGTGTATGAATATGCATTTATCTTTGTTCCCTTCTTTATTTGTTTCTTTTTTATTTTGGTTTTTATTTTTTAATTGATTTTTATTTATGGCTACAGGCTGCATATATCTACATTATTTTTAAACTTACATCCTTTTCCTTCTTTTAAGTTTTTGCATATTTTTGGATGTCTAGCTGTCTAGGAATGCACATTTGCCATAAATCTCATAATTATGACACCTCGGGATGTTTGTAGTAACATCTTTCACCGAATCCGCAATTCCCTCTTTTCAAAAGGGTGCAGACTGTGTCTTTCTTTTCTTTTTTTCTTGCTCTTTCCCATCGGTATGAAGATCTGGGTAAAGCCTCTTCGGGATTTTATTTTGTATTGTCATGTCGTTATATATTTCATGTATGTATGCTGCTCTATCGCCCCATATGTAGTATCTATGAGTATCTCCGCATCCATACTCTTCTCCTTTTCTTTGTTTTCATTATCTTTTTCCATTACTTCAGTTTGATTTTCTTCTTTCCCGTTTTCCTCTTTTTCTTGAGTCCTTACTTGTATTTCGCTGGACTCCTGCACATTGAGGATGCGTGGGTATTGGGTATGTGACATGCAAAGCATTTCCTGATCAGGTTTTGTGGATTTAAAATGCTGTACCACACCTTACACAGTTTACATGCTTTAGGGATTCGTTTTCCTATTGCACCAATCAGTATATTCACAATGCTCACCTAAATGAATATCATTTATATTTTGTACTTTAAATTAGTACATCAAATATTATTTGGTATCACATAATTTTGAATTACTTGGCTGAAGATTGTCTTTAACAATCAAATGTATCTAAACTATTTAGATTTACAAAGTATCTGCATCCGCATCCGAAAGGGTATGGTCATCAAATATCCGCATCTGCATCTGCATCCGCAAGTTGAAAAGATTGATATCCACATCTGCATCCGAAAATCCCATTTTCAGACATCCGATATATCTCTAATTATATATATATATATATATATATATATATATATATATATATATATTTATATATATATAAAATATATATATATATATATATATATTATATATACACCCTAGTAAATACTTTCACCAGTTAATTCAAAGGATTGAAAAATAACACAAAGTTTAACAAGCGTAGCTCGTTTTCAGCTCCTCATTCTAATACAGTCTTAAAGGAGCTCGATCACTTTACATAGGAAGATTGAAAAGAAACTGGGGAATTATTAAGTTAATTTTAACAAAGCAAGCTATAATCACATTTCTGCTGCAAACTGTTGGTTGCGAAAATGTAATTCAGTGCGGAGAAAGAGGGATGCAATTTATTAAGTTTGAGTGTGTGTGTGCGTGCGTGTGTCAGAGAGAGAGAGAGAGAGAGAGAGAGAGAGAGAGAGAGAGAGAGAGAGAGAGAGCTGTTTGTGTATGCTTATACATGTGCATAGAACAAACCCCGGAAAGAGCCAGTAAGATCCATATAAATGCAAATCGCTACTTGTTATTAATTTCGAGGCCCTTACCTCAAGCCAAGTCGGCTAATTCGATGCTCGTCACCGAAATTGTTCACTGGTTGTTCTTGAAGAACAAGAGCGTCGGAGCATGAAGCTGTATTATCGTGTTCTAGGGACAAGACGGCTTCAACTGACGCACTCGACGATATGGCTCACAAACCCCGTATTAGGTCTAGTGGTTAAAATTGCCTCGTGTCCACTTCATTGGAAGTGTTTGCCGTCTCGTCTTCCGAAGCTGTCCTCAGGTGCGACTGGGCGTGAAATAGCGTGAAAGGGAGTGAGAAGGTGATATATTAATAGCGGGAATAATTAAAGGCTTCTCCAACATCGTAACAATGCAGCTGAGGCCGACATCGGGTTTTGGGGTGGGGTGTTATTCGAGGATTGGTTTGGGATAGTCGAGGGGGGCGGGAGGAGGTATGAGGGAGGAGGAGAGTCTGTGATCGCTACGATGTGGGAAATTCTCATTTGGTAACGTTCGTTCTCCCCATCTGTTCTCTCGCGTCCCCTTCCTTCTCATCGCAGCTTTCTGTCTCTTTCTCTCATCATTCAGCACTCTCGTTCTCTACCGTTATTAAAAGGCACAAAAGCTCTGGGATTGGAGATCAGGGCGGGCCGCATCGGAATGAACGCAAACGAAGCGTGTAGGATTTCAAAAACATTATAAATTATCACGTCTCATTCCCTGAAATTGCAAAAAGCGAGGGGCCGAGTGTGTTGTGTGTGTGTGTGTGTGTGGGAGTGTGTGGACCGGGCGCAACGACGGTCCACTTTTCGATTCAGTTGCCAAGTCGTGCAAAGCGAGGTAAATTGCTATAACAAATATGCCTTGCGGTTATGCCATTACACCAGAACGTAAGTTTGGTTTTCCATTAGCCTTCGTCCTTCCCAGTTCAGAGACGCCATGACCGGAGGGAGTTGAACAATAATCTCCCAAAGCTGAACTAAAGCTAACGGACTGCCGGGCTACGACGAGATAGGATGAACTGACTTTGAAATTATTTTGTATTGTTCTTAAATTACACTCTCCCTTCCATTCATTATTGTGAAGTAGTAATATTTTGGATATGTGTCAGTACTTGAGAGTTCAATGTGACGCGACTTTGAGGGAGAAGAAGAAGAAGGAGAAGAAGAAGAAGAAGAAGAAGAGATATAGGATAAAAATGTGTTAAGATGAAACTAAAAAAAGTTAATATTGTTTATTGAGCATAAAAGTGCAGTCCGACACAAATGTAATATTGGATCCAAGGCTTCATGAAAATGTTCAGGATTTCGAATGAAATGCCGAAAAACATTGTAATTAATAATAAGGTTTATACAGTGGCGCGCATTTTTCACTTTTTTTTTTTTTTTATTGCAGAGCGCTAACGAAGTATCGCATATGCAGTTAATGCAGCTGACCAATATTCAATACATGCTCGCATTGAAATGCAGGGGAATGCGGCGTAATACGGCAGGGGGAAAACCTCATCTGAAATACGAGCATCACACGAGCGAGGTTCAGCATTGCTGAAATATGATTACTATATGATTCCAGATTCTCTTCTTAAAATGTCTTCCGTTCTAAGTCATGAGAGAATTGCTCGAAGGAGGATCATCAGCCAGAGACGAAGGCCAGAGATGTCATCTGGATGTACGTAGTCAAGGTTGGCAAATCGTCCACAGGCACTACCGATCATGCTCTGAAATTCGCCGTCGAATGGTAATCGTCATTTCTTGGCGACAGTTAACGATCAAGTGGAAATGATTATTTTGCATAAATATATTTCAGACGTAGGGAGCAGATCTCACGAAAGTGTTCAAGGAACATTCCACGATTAAAAGATATCAACGTGAGTTATCCCTAACTCGACAGAAATTGCTGGATGACCCAAAGACATTCCAGAAGTATTCCCTTTCATTTGATACCCGATGGTTTGGTACCAACTCGCCATTTCATCTCTTTCAGCGCGTAGACTAACGGGTTATGTCATGATCAATGCCGTCCCAAGGACTAGAAAAATATGCCTAAATACATATGTATCTATATCTACACACACACACATACACACAAACACACACACACACACACACACATAATATATATATATACATACACACGCACACACACATTATATATATATATATATATATATATATATATATATATATTATATATATATATATATATATATATTGTTCAAGATTTTAAGCCAGAACCAAGGAAAGTTAAGTTTTCTTATAAGAAGGCTCACATCCTTGTCTATATAAGTTGCCCCCTTGAACTGAAAGCCTCCGTTCCCTAGACAAACTCTCTTTGCTCCCATTGGCTGTCCTGATTTTTGTCCCCACCCCACAGGGAAAATCCGGATTGGGGCGGGGCTCACCAGGAGAAATTTTTAAAAGGGCAGGGACACAGCAGTTCGTCCTCAGAAGCACCTCAGAACTAGGAGAGTTCAGAACCTCCTCAGAGCGTAGAGCTCAGAAGCTCCTCAGACATTGCCCTGCAGACACCCACTTCCACCCCACCCTTTCTGCTCCCCTGGCTTGTGTGGGGAAGTCCGTCGGGTATTTTTATACTTCCATAGTGCTCAGGAATATCAGCAGATAGGAAGACTACCAAGCCCAGGATTTCCAGGTACTGTGAGAGTAAATTCCAGTTCAGCCAAGGAATTTATTTGCCTTTTGTCTGTATTTCATTTCCATTCTTCCAAGGCGACTTTCCCCCTCCTTTGTTTAGCTTCTCATTCCCCCTAATCCTGGTGCAATGTTTGATTACTCCCCTTGTAATGCTAGCAAACATCCCCTAGTTAATTCAAGCAACATAATAGTTCCTTCTGTAAACTCCCAGTCATTTCCATTCCCTCTGAGTGGGTTGTAAATTTTTTTATTGAAAGTAAGTAGTATGTAATACTCCCCCACATGTTCCCTCGCCTCAGTGCTCATGCTAAGATGCAATCTCTTTGCAGACAAACACCGTGCCTGATTGTGGGAGACATTGGGAACCCCTTGGAATAAGTCTTGCATTACAATAACGTTTACTCACAATTCTGAACTCCATGTCTGGTTGCCCGGCCACGTTTTTCCGATGGATCGACAAGCAACCACCTTAGTAGTTCCTGGACCTCTGTAAATTAATGTAAATATAGTGCATTTAAAGTAAAGTCAAAAATTTTGTGTAAATGCCCCCTTTATCAGTAATATCGGCCTTCTGCCATAGTTTTTTTCTCTTTTCTTTGTTGTGACCTCTCATTCCTCCATTCAAGGCCAATTTTTTAAGTATTGGGTTACATTTTCCAGGAGTGAACAACCAGTTCAGAACAATACATACATATATATATATATATATATATATATTATATATAATATATATATATATATATATAGGAACTGTAATAGCCACAATGCCCTCTTAACTCTTGAATTCGTTGCTCTTTTTTGATACGCTTGTCACTACAAAGCCTGAAGATCCAAGTTCAAAGGAATTTTTGAAGAAATTGTGATGTCTGGTACCGGGAAACGAACCCAGGTCCCATAATCACAACGAGGTCATGTTGCTGACCTGGCTACGAGATCTCTTTGTGATTAAGGGACCTCGGTTCGTTCCCCGGTACCAGACATCACAATTTCTTCAAAATTTTTTTTTGAACTTCGATCTTCAGGCTTTGTAGTGACAAGCGTATCCAAAAAAGAACAAAGAATTCAAGAAGTTAAGAAGGCATTGTGGCTATTACAGTTGCATATGTATCTGGTAAAAAAGTGACCAGTAGATTCTCCACACACACACACACACCACACACATATATATATATATATATATATATATATATATATATATATATATATATATATATATATATATATATATATATATATATATATATATATATACATATTGAGAGAGAGAAAGAATATAAAGATGGTAAAAAAGATTGATCCCAATCTTAACTAACTGGAAGTTATTTTATAGGCACTGGGACACAGAAGTGGCGAGGCTTCAAGGTTTGGTGGTGGAAGAAGCGAAGCGCACGACACGAAAGCTCATAACAGCTGTTGCTAATGAACTAATATACATTGCAGAGTAGTTCCAGGATGATCAATTGTTTGAAAGAAGTCGTGGGTTGTCACACGTGAAGGAAAACAAGTATATCTTCAGCCACTTTTTCTTTTTTTTTCTATTGCTTATTCCTATGTCCGCCTTTATAGACACTGAGTCTATATCCCTTCTGTATATCATCTTTACGACACTTAACTGTGATTGTCCACAAGGCATACTTTCTCAGGGAGGTTGATTCCTGGTACGCCTTTGTTTAATTCTTAATTCTTTAACAAGATTAAAAAATAATGTGGTCTAGCTTATTGCCTTGAAACACCATGCCCGCCCATATGGAAGCAATTAGTATGCTTAAAACTATTATCAATCTTCACGGGAGTCCATCAATGACTTTCCATGCTGTGACCAAAATGTGTGGACAACATGCCAATGGTTAGCTGTACCAGGTAAACCATAAGATTCCATTTGCATTTCTGCCTGGGAACGAACTGGGTATTGCCTGCCTTTAGCAGGAAGCTTCGCTTGGCCTATCGTCGAGACCTCGATCATCCATTACATAGATCGGCAGAAGATTAATACAATTTATCTAAATCTAGAAGGAATAGTTGCAAAGGACATACCTGTCTGCAGCGATCCATACCACTGACAAATTGTTTATGTAGGTGAGCAAGCATAAATTTGACTTCAGATGCCCTCTAACTCGTGACTTGAATACTCTTACACAACCATCCCAACTCATCTGTGTTTTGCGGTAATACCTTTTTGTTTTCATCATATAATGGTCAAAATTACATGTATTTTTTATAGAAAATATTCCATTCCTATATATCTTGGGCAGAGATATATCTAACTTACAAGCGTTAATTAGTCGCATCCAAATCTCTTCTTAAGGCTATCATCATCATCATCATCATCATCAGCCGTTGCTAGTCCACTGCAGGACAAAGGCCTCAGACATGTCCTTCCACTCCTTTCTGTTTATGGTCTTTCTATGCTATTCTTAAGGTATACACACATTAGTTTTATAAAATAAAGGTAAAGGTATTTGCACCCCGTCTTAAAAACAACAAGCTTTAGGTAAGAGGTTGTTCCGGATTAGTTTGTTCCTTTAAAGCTATGACATTGTTATTCTGAAAGATGCCCACCGGACCTTTGCCGAAACTGATTCTAGGGGACGGATGTCGAGATCCGTTTCCGCGGAAGTGGAAGTGCCACTTAATCTTGGTGGTGACTACTGGACTTCTAGCTGTTAAAAGGCAGTAGAATGTCATCAAACAAAAATAGCTTTGAAATATTTATTGACCCAAAAAGTGCCTTAATGGCAATCTTTACTCTCAAAGAATTCTTGAATCAAGGTCGTTTTAAAACATTTTACTAATTGAAAATAACATAAATGATAATATATCACATTTATAAGACAATTTTTCATTAAAACGTACCTCTGGACTTTTGGCTGTTTGGTGATGTACGCATTTAAGGAGTGGCTATAGGACTGTCACATTTAGACTATAAAGAATGAGCACCTGTCCCCTCAAATATATTTCACATTTATGTTGATATTCAGGATTCATTTTTGTGTGGCTCTCTGAACTTCAATGCTTCATTTCTTCACTTGAGGGGATTATTTATGTTCTTGTTTTTATATCCATGACTAGTTGTGTCTTCAAGCAAAGTTTCCTGTAGATCTGTTGGTTTACTTTAGTAACATCTGGTTGCACACAAAATAGAGTGAAAAATACAAAAAATACCTTGCACAAATGTCACGGTAATCGCTTTATAGCGGAGAATCATATATTAAAGGAATGGAAAATGCATTTTTTTTCGAGTAGGTCTGTAGCAAGGAGGCATTCACGCACTTCTTGGAGGCGTTTGTTCTCATGATTGTTCGATAATCTCCAGGTGTATTATGGAACCTTCTAAAAAGTTCCTGTCAGGAGACGATGATGTTCGGTGGTTAAGCTCCACCCTTTTCAGCCCCGCCCCCAGATCGCTGTATATATATATATATATATATATATATATATATATATATATATATATATATATATATATATATATGAATGCATGACTGATGGATGAAGTAGAGAGATCAGATCATCAGAGATAAGAGAAAGTAGAGACAAAGGATAAGAGGGGAAGAGGACGCACGAGAGAGAGTGTGAACGGAAACAAGTAAAGTCGTCTGTAGTCGGAGAGAGAGAGAGAGAGAGAGAGAGAGATCCCAACGTTGAGCAACCCTTCTTAGAGGATCCACCCTACAAGTGGTTTTGAGGAGTAACCCGGCCTTCGAGTTTCAAGACTAAGACATTTCTTTCTGCAGTATGAAGTCAAGAAGCCGTCTGAAGTTTCTGCTGCCCCCTTTTGTGAAGCTGTCACTTCGAGTACTGATTCCAACCCCTGCCAAACTGGCCAGCAAGTATTTCATTACTGCACTGTTTCCCCAGTTTACATATTGTAAGGTTTTATTTTGTTATGTAAATAGGAGAAACTATTCCGCATTTATCTTTGTTAATAAGCTTGTAAATAAACTTCTGTTTTGTTCAAGTTTCTTTCTATATTTGTATCCCCAGTTTCAACTGTTGGTGTTGAATCCTTTTTTGTTTATTATAATAAAAACCTGAGCGGACCTCGGTCCGTAACATTTTTGGCGACCGTATTCGGAACCGTAAGAGATTGAAACAGGGAGAATATAGAAAGAACCAGAATGAGTGAAATGGTGAAAGAATTTATTGAGTCTGGTAAGCTTATAGGTCTAGAGGGGAATGATCTCCTTGAGTATGTTGAAAGGAAAGAAAAAGTATGAGAGAGATGAAAGAGCAGCTGAGAGAGAAGTAATGAAAATGCAGCAAGAGAGAGGTTGTGAAAATGCAGCAAGAGAGAGAAGTAATGAAAATGCAGCAAGAGAGAGAAGCAATGAAAATGCAGCAAGAGAGAGAAGCAATGAAAATGCAGCAAGAGAAGAGAGAGAAGTAATGAAAATGCTGCAAGAGAAAGAGAGAGAAGTAATGAAAATGCGGCAAGAGAGAGAAATGTTGGTAATACAGCAGGAAGAAAGAGAGAAAGAACGTAAGCATGAGTTGGAAATCGCTCAGTTAAGGCAAAGTACTCTTAACAGTCAGACAGGCGAGAACGAAAATGAAGCTGATGGTTTACTTATGAGTGCAGTGTTGATATTAGTACCAAATTTTGATGAGGAAGATGTAACGAAATATTTCATGTGCTTTGAGAAGTTAATGGAATCAGCAGGTTCTCCTAAAGAAATGTGGACTCTATATTCACAGACAGCTGTGTATAGTTGCATGTCTAAGGAGGAATGTGATGATTATGATATTGTGAAAGAGACTGTTCTTAGCGCATACAGGCTAGTACTGGTAGCGTACCGTAAGAAATTTAGAAGTTTGAGAAAGGACGAGAATATTACGTATGTAGAATACGGTAAGAAGTTAGAAAGGCTGTTTTTTTATTGGTTACCTTCTGCTAAAGTTGATAATTTTGATGGTCTGAGGAACTTAGTATTGCTAGAAAACTTCAAAGATAGTGTATCCCATGAGATTAGGCTTTATATTGGAGATAGGCGAGGAGTATCTTTTGCGGGTGCAACTAGTATGGCAGACGAATATAGTTGGACTCATAATTTAAGCGTCAGTAAGAAGCGATATTATTCTTCTTCTGGTAGAGTACAAAGCAGTAAAGGTTTCAGTTCTAGTAATAGCAATGCGAGTAAAAGTGACTATTACTGTTATGCATGCGGAAAACCTGGTCATACGTCTAAGGTTTGTAAGAATAAAGTGGCATTTAGTGGCTCAGAATTAACTTGTTTCCGATGTAATGACAAAAGGCATTTAGCGAGAAATTTTGCAGTCGAAAGGAAGGGTGTTAAGAAACCAGTGTCTCTAGTTAACCTTTTGTCAAGTAGGAATGATGTGATGAGGGAAACTATGAAATTTTTTGGTGAATTTCTGTCAGAAGGTGTAGTTTCCTCTCTTGGAGGAGGAGATTCGAGAGAAGTAGTCTTCCTTCGAGACACAGGAGCTGCTGTCTCACTGATTAGGAGAGAGAGTGTGCCAAACAGGGCAGAAATCAACATGGAAGAAAAAGTCATGTTAGGTGGATTTCCTAACACTTGTGTTCTTTGTCCTTTATTGAAGTTGAACTTGGAAAGTCAGGTAGTGTCAGGAGAAGTGAAACTAGCAGTCGTTGACAGTTTGCCCGTTCATGGCGTTGACATTATTGTCGGAAATGACTTAGCTCTATCCAAGAATGGGAATCCTGTTATGAGTGAGATTCGGTCAGGTTTAGATACAGACATAGACTACGGTCATAGTTTGTTCATGGATTCGAACGAGTGTGAGTTCGTGGATTCGAACGAGTGTGGAGAGGTTGATCTCGGCATGAGTGTGGCTGAGAGACCTGACTCTATCGGTGATGACAGTAATAGCCAAGCAGAAGGTGTAGCTGACAAGGATAACGTAGTCGATGTAGTAGAATGTTACTGTGATGAATTAGGAACTAACCTTTTGAATAAGGATGAGCTAGTCAAGTTTCAGAGAGAGGATAAGACACTAACCCAAATTTTTAATGTGAGCTGGATGATGATCTCGATAATGTGTGTAAGGAAAAGTTTTGTTTAAAAGATGAAGTTTTGTGTCGTTATATTTGTCCTAAGTCAAGTAGTAAAGAGGAAATCACCGAACAATTAGTGGTTCCTAGAAAGCTTCATGAGCTAGTTTTGAAGTTAGTGCTTGATGAGCAAGGACATTTGGGAGTAAATAAAACTTTCAGGTGTATTAGTAGGGTGTACTTTTGGCCTAAAATGAGAAGTGACGTGAAGAGGTATGTTTTAAGCTGTCATGAATGTCAAATTGCCAGAAAACCGAATCAAGTAATTCCCAGATCTCTGTTGTGTAATATTCCTTCAGTAGGCTAACCTTTTGAGAATGCAGTTATCGATATGGTCGGACCATTGCCTAGAAGTAAGGGAGGGAGTATATATCTGTTAACAATAATTGATAGACTAACTCACTATCCAGAGGTGATACCTGTAAGAAGCTGCAACGAAAGGACCGTAGTTAAACGTTTGTTAGATTATTTTTCTAAGTTTGTTCTGCATTGTACTATACAGAGTGATAATGGTAGTAATTTTGTATCCAAATATTTCAGGGATAGAATTAAAGAGTTAGGCATTAAACTCCTAACTTTCACACCTTATCACCCCGAATCACAAGGGATTTTGGAGCGGTTTCGCCAAACGTTAAAGAGTTGTTTACGAAAACTGTGTGATAACTTTGAACATGACTGGGAAGAAAAGTTACCTTTTGTTTTGTTAGCTTTACGGTTGGCACCGAATGACACTACAGGATTTAGACCTTTCGAGCTGGTTTTCGGTCAAACCGCTAAGGGTCCTTTGGAAATGTTAAAATGTAATTTAATGTTTAAAGAAGGTAGAGAAGACTACATAACTAATCTAGAGTGTTATAAAAACAATTTAAGAGATGCTTGGCAACTAGCGAAGGCGAACGAGAGTGGGAGTCAAGGGGAAACTAAGAGGAAATATGATCTTAGAGCGAAAGAGAGAAGTTTCTGGGTGGGAGATAGAGTTCTAGTATTAGTCCAGAAAGAAGGTCCCTGTTTATCCTATAAGTTCGAAGGTCCTTTTTAGTTTTAGAAAAGAGGGGAAATCCAAATTATTTAATTGATATGGGTAAGCATAGAGCAAAGTAGATACATGTAAACTTGCCCAAGAATTATAACGAATGCCCCGTGCCGTGGCCACCGCCCGTGCCCATAGTAATGGTGTCATAGAGAGAAATTGGTTTTGAGAAAAACCCAAGAGGTGCTTAAGAATTTCCAAGTTTTCAATCAGAGTTCGGAAAAGGAAACATTAAGGGGAAAGGATAATGTTATAGCTGTTAGCCCCTCTAGAGATTTTTCAGAATGAGGAGCCTGATGACCGTGTTCTGTGCTTGCATGGTTGGGTGAATGAATTGAGAAGTGTGTGTGTTTAACCGAGTTAAAGCTTTATGCAGAATTGTTCCCCTGTTGTTTGATTCTTGTTTCTTTAAAAAAAAATAAAATCAGTTGATTTAATATTTTTCTCTTTTGGGGAAACGTATCATGGTAATCGCTTTATAGCGGAGAATCATATATTAAAAGGAAAAGAAAAGGCATTTTCTTCGAGTAGGTCTGCAGCAAGGAGACATTCCCGCACGTGTTGGAGGCATCTGTTCTCATAATTGTTCGAGAATCCCCAGGTGTGTTATGGAACTCCAACACGTGGCCTGTCGCTAGAAACACCACATATTATGGAGTAACTTTTCGTCTGGATCCTTCTAAAAAGTCCCTATCAGGAGATGATGACATTCGGTGTTTAAGCTCCGCCATTTTCAGCCCTGCCCCTACATTGCCATATATATATATATATATATATATATATATATATATATATATATATATATATATATATTATATATATATGTATATATGTGTATATATATATATATATATATATATACATATATATATATATATATATATATATATATATATATGTATATATATATATATATATATATATATATATATATATATATATATATATATATATATATATATGACTGAGGAAGTAGAGAGATCAGATCATCAGAGATAAGAGAGGGTAGAGACGAAAGATAATAGGGGAAGAGGATGCACAAGAGAGATTGTGAACGGAAACAAGTAAAGACGTCTGTAGTCGGAGAGAGAAAGAGAGATCCCAACGTTGAGCAACCCTTCATAGAAGAACCGCCCTACAAGTGGTTTTGAGGAGTAACCCGGCCTTCGAGTATCAAGACTAAGACATTTCCTTCTGCAGTACGAAGTCATGAAGCCGTCTGAAGTTTCTGCTGCCCCCTTTTGTGAAGCTGTCACTTCGAGTACTGATTCCGACCCCTGCAAAACTGGCCAGCAAGTATTTCATTACTGCACTGTTTCCCCAGTTTACATATTGTAAGGTTTATTTGTTATGTAGATAGGAGAAACCATTCTGCATTTATCTTTGTTAATAAGCTTGTAAATAAACTTCTGTTCTGTTCGAGTTTCTTTCTATATTCGTATCCCCAGTTTCAACTGTTGGTGTTGAATCCTTTTTTGTTTATTATAATAAAGAACCTGAGCGGATCTCGATCTGTAACAATAAACTCCTTCCCCTTCTCTCTCTCTCTCTCTCTCTCTTCTCTCTCTCGTCTCTTTTCTCTCTCCTCTTCCCCCCTTCTCTCCTTTCGTCCTTTCATCTCTCTCTTCTTTCTCTACTCTCACCAATTGCAGGATACATGTATTACTTGGTGAAGAGTTTGATGTGGATCATTACTGAGCAAGAATCTCTCAGGTGCACGATACAGTTAGCAATTGCAAGGTAAAAAGGGAAAATAGAAGCAAGGAATATTAATTATGGAATAATTGAAGTAATTTCTTTGTATAAGGATTTGAGATTAATGCAATGGATTATGGTGGACTGAAGGAAGGCGAATCCCATTGCACGCTAGTCAAGAAGGGTAGAAGGTCCTCTGAAAAAATGGTTCGGAAAAAAGGGGCATGTCTACAATGCAACAGTTAAAAGATTTGAAGGGACTCTCTGGACATATATCACTTACAGATGAAGTGAAATATCAATGATGAATGCAAATGAGAGACACTGTAGAAGATATTGACATGAATGGTTTTTGTATCTAATATTCAACATAGGTATGAAAAGGATGAGCAATGTAAATATATTTGTTACATGGTCAAATGAACCCTGTTTAATCAAATGAGAAAATTACTAAATGCACCTGGGAATGTGACCTACCTTCGATGCTCCCAGCAACGCGCCCTTTGCATAGCTAAAATCAGTCACTGAATCTAGGTTTAAACTCAGACTCTTGAGATACAAAAACAGCCTTTATTTTCCCAAAAGCTAACATGAAAATGAAATAAAATTAATTCAAAGTCCCAAACTGTGAGACACCATTACTGTTCTGCATAATCATATTGAATGGAACTATCACCACTATTCTCACTGTCAAAAATCCCATCTCAAGTAAATGTTAAATAAAGAATTCATTTTTGGTAGTGACAAACCTAATCTATCAGTAAAAGAAACCACATTTATCAGAAACGTAATAATATATTAAAGTTCATCAATAATATTAAGTGTCACATCAGAGTATCTGAAAAAATAACTGTCACTGTTTTCTAAATGATCTTTATCCCTTCAGTCTACCTTAATTGATGGATCTTCTGCTACCCTTGGCCTTCAAAACTCTCTTGTGACCACCACCAGAGTTTGTTGTCTAATTCCCCATTAATCACCACCTAGGTGTTATATTCCATTTATGTGTCTGTACGAACTCACACACTCTAATGGACGTATGAATGTACGCATGCTCATCTATTCATGATTCCAATATACGTATTATGTACACGCCCTGCTTGGCGTGCCAACAAACTTACTCACACAATTGCATTTTCCTGACGTCACAACATATGACTTTCCAACTAGTCACGATCTCGCCAATGCGGCTTGCAAATATTATGATTGCATAAGCTTGTCTCATCTTGTTCCAATTTTGAGCTTTTCCCATAATACTTGAGACTGCACTGTTTTCACATTCCAAACTTTCTGCATCAACAGTTGCCAACCTAATTTAACTTTTAATATATCCAGTGCTTATTACACAGCTCGGCCACCACCTGTATGCACCCCTGGCACATACATATAGTTTATAATGTCTTTCAGCTTCCCACATGATTCAGGCAACTTCCAAGCTGGTGTCCCAATCTATTGACTGCATCACAATTTGATGGCACTTGCAATGCAAATTATTACCATTATTATCGCCATCATAACGGCAATCACTGGAACTGTGTAGCGTTCTGCAAAGGAAAAAAATTGTCCTCTCCATTATCCTTTAGTTGAGGAACCGTAATTGTTTGCAGAGTAGGTGGAACGTTTACTGCCTCGTGGTACCCCTGTAGGTGTATCATAAACACCCTTGTTGATAAACTGTAGATCCGTCATGTTCCAGTGGAGGAACCGTAACCACCTCCTATATTCCTGAACTTGAAATTTTCCATGACTCCCATGCAAGTGCTTCCTGCACCCGCTTCATAGAAGTATCGTACTTCCCTGGTTTGCCTCAGAAATTATTCTGAGACAACTCCACACAAGCCATCGAAGATTTTCGGGCCTTGTAGTGACCTTCTCGTCCACAGTGAAGGCCATACATCTGGTGCAGTAGAACCGAAGTTGTTTTCGTTGTCATCACTGGGAATTCTTTAAAGTCATCGTGTGTCTGTGTTTTGTCATGAACAGGTTTTAACTGACCCCGTGACAAGTCTATGTATTACTTGAAAGAAATTCCTACTTTTACACAAGAATCTGTCATGAACTAATATGCCCAACATTATAGTCAATTACTAAAGACAGAAATTCCTCACTAAAATAATCATGGTCTTTATCCATTGGTCCCTTTTTAACAATATTGGGAATATTTTTATCATTACCGGACCACTCACAATTAATTCCTTAACTGACAAGTACACCAACAAAACCCCATAATGTTTATACAACTAATCTCCATCAAAATATAATGCCTGACTCTCATTTCTGTTATGTATCTCAAGATAGATTCTACCCCTTCTCTACAGTAACATGTCATCCAGAAGAAGACCCTATGTAAAAAACACACAAACACCGCTTGATCCCAGTTACAGATTTCCCCTTATAAAAATAGTAATTCAAACTCTTTCCCCATATTACCAAAAGTAGTTTACATCACACACAAAAAATACCGCCATAAATACACCAGTAACAATTCCTCACAACGGGACGTCATCATCTAAAATTCCCGAAGGAAGTATAAACGTCAGAGTATCCAACTCCAAAAGGAAATATCAACAATGGTCTCATCCGAGACATCATAACATTGTCAGAACCAAACAACCTGCTTATTCCAAACATCCCCAAGCAGCGACAATCCCCTGTCTAGTTAGCCTTATAAACCCCGAAGTCACCATTAACCTCAAATTAATTCCCAAATCCTTGTTAATCCTTACTGGGGAATCCTCAATAAATCCTCGCTGATACCACAAAACCACATTAATCCTTAAAAATCCTCAAGAAATCCTCACTGACACCACAGAACCACATTAATTCTCAAAAATCTTCAAGAAATCCTCACTGATACCACAGAACCACATTCATCCTAAAATATCCTCAAGAAATCCTCATGTCAGAACTAGTACCCAAAAATGTCCACCTCCATTACATAACCATTTAGACACCGCCAAATATATATGACACCAAAGAAAACCACCTCTATGGGATATAATCCTCAAAGAAGCACAATCCACGAAATATCAACACTGGTGAATATATCCTCATAAATACTCTGCCTCACCAGAAAATATCAACCATAAACCACCAAAATAACACTGGTGAACATAACACCACAATGAACCGGTACCACCTGAAGAGCCATAATGCCACAAAGAACCATAATCACCACCCCATTGGCTCAATAAACCACAGATCACCACCAAAAATCATCGCCACCAGAAATCATAACCACCAGAAATCATAATTATCAGAAATCGTAATCACCAGAAAGCCCTTATAACATTTCTCAACTCCGCGGTATTTTCCCACATATTTCACCAATGATTCCATTATTACAACAATTACCTCAGATATTTACGCCGAATCGCTGCAGTTGCACATAAGAATATACTAAAAGAAGAAAAAAAAAAGAAGAAAACAATAATGTTAAATAAGATTGATTAAATAAAATATAAAAATTCTACAGGTCTGAGTATTTAATTTTCATCATTCATTTGTAAAACCTAGAAGGAAAAAAATGCAAACTGCGCAGTGTCACTTTTTTATTATTTTCTCATCTTATTGATCTTTGATATAGTATTTGTCAGTCTAGACCGGCCTGTCTTTTCATCTGAGACTACAAACCTGTTTCCTCTCTTTTCTCTAATAACTTTAAAAGAACCCTCAAACTTTGGACCTAACTTATACTTTGATTCTTTTCTCATATTAATTTTCAGGAGTACATTATTCCAATAGCAACTTTAACATCTAATGATTTTCCATTGTTTTTTTCCACCATTTCTCGAGTCTTAGCCTTGAGATTACAGCTGAGACGAGCATGTCTCTCCTTTGCCGTAGAGATTAATGACTTGATTGTATCTTCCCCACGAGAAGGTATAGGCAACAAATCAAATGTGCCTCACGCCTGGCAACCAAATAATGCTTTGAATGGAGACATTTTAATAGAATCACTGACCATAGTATTAATGTTATGCCTATCTGTATCTATATATCCATCCCAGTTCCTATCATTTCCTCCTATAGTCTTCCTGAGAGCCTCTAGCACTTTTCTGTTTGCTCATTCACATAACCAATTAGCTTGAGGTCTGTATGGAATAATTGTTACTTTCTGTATCCCTATAACTTCTGCCAGACACGCTAAGGTCCTTTTTACAAGTTCCCTACCATTATTAGTCAACAAAACCTCTGGCGAGCCATATCTACAGAAAACCTCTTTGAAAAATACAACAGCCCCTTCATCTCCCGTTTTATTTTTTAGTGGGAAAATTTCCACTAACCTCGTTAGTTCATCTATTACCACCAATAAATACCTGTTGCCATACCCTGATTCACAAAAAATCCCCAAGATATCCATGTGCATCCTCTGAAAAGGGCTACTTGGTATTGAATAATACCCTAATTTGCAAGAAGTTACCCTTGTGGGTTTGCAAGTGTTGCACACTGTACACTTTTTCACAAAAATTTCCACATCTGTCTACATATTCTTCCAAATGTACTTATTACACATCTCATTATACATCTTTTCTACACCCAAATGTGGACTACCAAAATTGCAATGTACCAGACTTGCATTTTTCTGTCCACATAATCACATGAATTTCCTACTAAGCAGGTCATTTGCACACCCCGCGATTTCGCTGATGCGGCTTGCTAATATCATGATTGCGTAAGCTTGTCTTGTCTCATTTTTCCATAGCACTTGAGACTATTGTTTTCGCATTCCAAATTCTCTGCATCATCTATTGCCGACCTAATTTAACTATTAATGTATCCAGTGCCTATTACATGTTCTGAAAAATTGGTCAAAATGTTTCTGTGGTGAAAATATGACCACCATATCCCAGAACTACACTAACTTCAGACAAACAGAATATGGAACCCATACTTACAAAAGAACAAATGTGGAGCAACCACCGTTGTTTACCTCACACTCTTAACTGAACTTATTCTTGCAGTTGATTTTTGAAGATTGGATGCAAACACTTTCATCCTTATCCTCACTGGATTTGCTATGAAAAATACAAATGAAATTTATCTCGAACCAAAAATTTTAATGTCTGTCTTTTCAAACAAAGCTAAGAACGGCACATTTCTTCTACTAGAAATGTTAAGGGATATTTGAAATATGGCTTAGGTGTGGCAGGGAGGTAACTTCTAGCAACAGATCACCTTATTCGCTTACTAAATACATTCATCATTGGAATGACTGAAACCGGTGGGGGTGGAATGACTGTTGGTGCTGCAAAGATAGCTTCTCAGTGATGATGAAGTTGCAGCTTTGCAACGGATATGAAGGGGAGGAACAAAATCGTTGAGGCGGATCTTGAATATAAATCTAAGTTAGGCTGCTAGACTAGATGGTACCAGATTACCTAACAGGTATGACAAACAGAATTTTATGGTTCTACATCTCTCGCCCTTGCATTGCCTCCACACCTGCAAAAATACCAGGGACCTCAGCCTTCTTTCCTAGATTAATAATAGGCTTAAAGATATCTGTCCCTCCAGCACGAGCAGACATCATCAGACAACGAATTAGAGAGTCTATCCCTCATCCAGCGAGATAAAAGGGCTAAGGATTGCAGGTGAAGACTTCTTCTGGAGATGAGATCTAGGAATTGAACAAAATGGGAAGGTGAACTGATCCCCCTGAAAATGTCCAGTATGGTGTCTCATGGACACAGATGTTTATCAAAACAGATAAACAAGCAATTAGACAGCAGTTGTAATGGATATATGTGTGACATGAATGAAGGGGAAAGTAAGAATATACGAAGGGATAAAAGGACAGTCGAAACCGAGCAAAAGACAGGTGTTTTGCCACAGTTTCCATAAGCGGAAAGGCGTGTCTGTACTTAAGGTGGTTTTCCACTAACGCTATTATATGGTACAAAAGATGTACAACTTGGGAGTGATGGGAGACAATAGAAGTGTTCACTAGGATGAGTGGAAGGCTTCACATTGGAGAGTTCATGATAGTTCATGATATTCAGGAGGCTAAAGTGTGCAAGGAAGATATTTTAGGAATTGTTGCACATATACTCCTGGAGTTCTTTGCGCAGGAGCTTTCATCCTGGATTCAGCAGTTGACTGATTTATGAAATTGAGGCTGTCAAGCTAGGCACTGGGAAATTTTCTGCCATTGAGCACCTAAGACAGTGGAAAGAAGGAGTTGGAGTGGCTGGATGAAACACAAGGATCTGAAGGTGGAACTGTTAGAAAACCCCAATGTTGCACTAAGAAACAACAGTTAGATTTGTTGGACAGCAAGCCTAAAGAGAGGAAGCTGGAATAGAGGTCAAGTAAAAGGTTAGAAAGTAGATGAAGCTAGGGGTCGAAGAAACGCTGCAATCACTCTTTACTAATGTCTACTGTGCACCGCATAAGGTGTCCTGATGACACTAACCCCCTACGCCACGTGATGGATTCAGCAGTTAACGGATAAATGTGGTTGCAACTGATGTTTTTATTTATCTCGAAAGTCCGTCACTTTCAAGAAATCAGCTTACTAGTAAATCATGAAGCCAGAGCTGAATATGGTGAATATATGTAGTTTGAAAAGGAGGGAAGAATAATCATCGTTCTGCAGCTTCAGTGAAGCCTGAGACAGTGGTGAAAAGATAAGGGGTCATGGTTGATATTTTGATGAAGACTGTGTAACCTGTGAGACTGAAGCTCAAAACAGGCATTAGACTTACCAAATGAGCCTCATATTATCTTATATTACTAATATTTTATCACATTTGATTATATACGTGGATATGTGGGCGAATTCACTAGATTGATCAGTATTCAGAGTTATCAAGTGCGGACATTAAATCCTCAGGGGGAGGGTTCACATTCCACCTTTCCTATATAAACCACAACATGTATTCTCTGTTGTGAATGGCAATGAAAACTGGAAAATTATTTTTCTTTGTTGGCACAAGATTAAAGTTACATGTAACTGATGCACTGAATCCTTTATTGAGCATTAATGGCATGCTTCAGGCAACTTACTTCTTTTTTTCATGGCCCCAGATATTGCAGTTAAGACGCCAGATGACGAATAGCTGTTTATCTGCTGTTCCAATTCAAGAGCCATCTTCTGCTAAATTAGTATTCCACATGATGTGTGAACAATCGTTGTTAATTCGAATTATATAAGAAAAATGATCTTCAACTCGTGATTGAGCCTGAACTTTCATATGATATGATGTAATATGTTCTGCTACTTAGTGTTTCTGTTTGTGGTGTTGTTGGCCTTGGCCCCGCCACGTCTCTTTTCTCCCACTCAGAAGTCAGAGACATCCATCATTTTTTCAAAGCTTAATATTAAGAACATGGTACAGAAGAAACAGGTATAATTGTTCCATTGTTACTACGTTTATTGGATCAATAAATTTTTACTTCTCTTTTTGCAAGAATGTTTAACTCGGTGGAATTATAATCTTAGAGGTTTGTCACTCTACTTTCGTTTTTTTTGGAATAAAATGTTTGTCTGGGTTATCAGTGAGAACTCAAACTTTAGTAGTCAATGTATCATGTTTACAACAGTAGTCAGAGTAGTCAGCTCTTCATAAGATGAGGTAGAACAGCTTGTAGCACTATCTCCACTGTTACATTAAAGGGTAACGTAGTAATACACAGAAACACATAGCAAACAACAGCAATTTTTCTGTTTTGTTAAAAAAGACTACACTGGCATTCTTTTCTAATCTTTATCTAAATCTTGGCAGCATTTCAAGTATTTTACCTATATTGTGTTATTGGTAGATAGTCTTTGAAAACTTACACCAGCATGATAATGGGTGAGGGCTGATAACAAAGATTATCACATCAACATGAATAGAGCTTCTGGTCCCCAAGTCACCTATCACTTCGGACAGATGCAAAGTAGATTCTCTTGCTTTACTCTCAAGAAAATTCTCAAGTACTGAAGCACTGTCAATGCAGTAGTGTGTCGGATGTTGAGACACGATGCTTTCGAACGACTGAAGAACAGTTTGAAACTGCATCAGTTTAAAAAGAAAAACCTTCGTTGTAGTTGGAGTTGAATAATCCTGGAAATTTTCTCAAAGATATTTAGTAAAAGAAGAGAGACCTTCCCGTCAAGGAAATTTACAATGCACATGGGAGTCTAAAACATTAGAGGTTACTTGAATAGGGTTTAGATATACTATTAAAGTTATTCAAACATCCATCAAGGAAATTACTCTCAGCACAATCTCTCTGCAAAGATAAATTTTATATCAGCTCCGTCCCTTTAGTTTAAACAATGAGAATATCAATATGAAAGTATTTCCAAACCCAAAACAAAAATGAGTTTTTATAATATAGTTCCCACAGATGGGGTCCTGTGACTGTTTTTCCAGGACCTAAGTTTGAAGGATGGCTTTAGTCAATTCGAGGGCGCTGATTAAAATGAGCTGGGGTGCACCTAGTGAAAATGTGGGCTAACTCGACCAGATGCGAAAATTCAAAATAGCCGCCATGCAGTTGCTAGTATATAAAAAAAATGCATATCTTTGCATCTACATGTCTGATTTTTATAATTTTTGTGTATAAACATATTTTGTTAAGTATATAAATTAGAACCAAACATGCATTATTAATCGTTTTTACAGCAAAAATCTGAGATGGCTACCAGTTGACTGCAAAGAAGACGACCAGGAAGACGCCTTTAATGGTTAGGGTGCATATGCTTTAAGTAACTGAAGTGTCACTATGTTCTAACACACTTTTAATTTAGCAAAGATCCTTGAATGAGTCCTAGCCATGTCGTCCATGGGAAATGGCAAAACAAGCAGACGTGTGAAAAGTGAAGAAACCCACAAGTGCATCCTCTGTGGTGATCATTGTGATGAAAATAGATCCAATACTACCCCTGAATCATAGGACAATCTGAACACTTTATCACAACAATGGTAGCATTTAGATAGGTTTGGGACAGTATTTGACAAAGTTAATTGGGATGCTGGACCACAAAACGTATTCTTTCATAAAAAGATCACATTTTCTAATAAACATCATATGCAGCTGGTAATGAATAGACGAGATAAAAGTTGGGCAGCTGAGGAAATATTCCAAGAAGAAAGTAGCTCTTCTGTCAGTGGCCTGATCCATGACAAAAGCTTGCAATACCAATCCCTTTCCAGCAAAAATCCACTATCACCGCTCCTACTGGAAGATGTATGTCACAATAAAAAAAAAGCAGTGTAGATGGTCAGCTTTATATACAAGATATTCATCTCTCTGAAGTGCAAGAGATGTTCCTCAAACATGTACGCTTAGTTGTGTTTGAAGAGCATGAGTTGCAAACTCTTCAGAGCCTGCTGCCTGATTATAAGGCCTTACTGAGAAACTTGGGCTTGACCCCCATGGCAAGAAGTCAATCAACATCAAGGAAATGCTTCTGAAAGAATTTGGTGAAAAGATTGACTTTCATGACCGCCATAGAAAATATGAAAATATTCTAGTATATGATACATCACTGAACCAACCCAATTCATTGGGTGTCAGTGATGACCATCTACTCTACAATGTTGCTAGATGCATGAAAAATGATCTTGCTAGTATTCCTGTAATGGCCACCGAGTTTCGAGGAATTGGAAACACAACAAGCCCCAAATGACGTACTTTTGAAGTTTCAGACATGGTTGAAAACCCTACAGAAGCAAAACTTTGAGGAAAGCAGCATGTATTTGCCTCGCTGTTCTTGTCATACATCACAGGAAAAAGATCCGCATTTCAAACACAGCTGTGGGTCACACTGCATGGACTGACCCAAAGCCAAGAGATTCTGGACATCCTACAAAATTTCTCTCTTAGAATCAGCTATAAATCTGTTCTTCAACTCTATGAATGAGAAGATGCTGTTAACTGCTACACATTCACAGATGAAGACCTCTTCTCAGAATCATATTGAGAATACCCCCAGTTGTCCGAAGATTGATGAAGAGGCTGTCCAAGATATAGACAGTTGATCACTGTGCTTGACTGTGATCCATATGACTTTCATGAACCACAACTGAGAGCTCTGGTATCTGGAGTTGTTGCCTCAGGTGACTTGGTGCAAGATTTTGAAAGTGCCTAAGATGCTGAAACAAGAGTGACTCAATTCTTCAGAAAATGAATGTTCTCACAGAATACACAGTTTGATGCTACTATACACAGATGTTTAAGATACACTTTCAGCAAACCTCCTGCAACTAGGGATTCAGTCCCAGGCAAAGCGACAAAGACAGATGCTATGGAGAACACAGCAATAGCATCAGTAATTTGACTGGCAGAATCTGGTGAAGAGAAGTTCACTCTTGCATGGGTGATGGAATTTAACATCAATGGTACCATGAAGAAACTGCAAAAATCCAAGTTAGTTGAGAAATGAAACATGCAGCCAGTTGACTCTTTTCAAGATCAGTACATTGCCCTAGTCGATTTGGGTTTCCTGTGGATATTAGCGACCCAAACTGCATGGGGTGATTATGCAGGAAAGCTTTTTTCTGTTATTCACAGAAGGCATCCAAATGCAAGCCAGATGGTGTTTGTAAATTATACCTATGGTGTGGAAAATTCCATCAAAGAGAGTGAGCATGCACGACGTAAATCCATGAGCGTATATACAGATGGGTCCAGAAATGTGTATAGGTACATGAAAACATCAGATAGGTTTCATACCACAAAGGACTTTCAGGTGCTGTTCAGCAATCAGGGAAATAAACAAAGGCTGCTAAAGATTCTAAAGGACGAATTCACCAAGATTGCATAGAATCATAGAGAAATTGACTTTGTGTATTCCATCAGGCAAAATTGTTGGAACATCTCCAGAGGAAGAATGGAAGAATTTGAATGTAGTCATATTGAGGCAGATACTATCCTGTTTTTCATCTATTCGCAAATCCGAAAAGCAGGGAAAATGGAGACAGTTGTGATTGATGTCCAGGACAGATGCAGTGATTTTTTCTACATATGTTGCACACCAACTGGAGGGCACCCTGGCTATCAGATGAAAAGACAAAATCATTAGCTGCAGAGACTATTGCTCTGATGATGTAGTTGAAATATTAATCCTATTACACATCCACAAGGGATCTGTTACATCTTTTGGCTGCTATGGACGTGGGAAAAAAACAGTTTATGACAGAGGAACAGAAACTCAGGAGGCACAAAATTTTTTGAAAGATATTGGCAAAATACTTCAAGTGACACAAAAGATGCTTCAGCAGATGGCCACATTCACTATTAGACACATCTATAATGATACAATCAGTAAAACTTTAGGTGAGGCCACACACTGAGCTGGTGTTAGGTGAAAAGCAAGCTCACATTCCACATCCCACCAGATCCATATTCTCTCAATCTGCATGTGACACAAGTAAACTACCAAGTTTCCATTCAACTAAACTATGACAAGTCAGATGCACCCCCAGATCCCACCAACTCTGGATGGACACTGAAAGATGGTAGATGCACTCTCAAGAAGTTTGCATGACTTGGTTGAACATAAACACACATTTTTGCATGATGATGATGAGTCTGAAAGTAATGATAAAGTTTGTGACTCTGGAGCAAGTGACTCAGATAGTGACTGAGGGATTACGTATGTGTTTCAATGGAGATAAATTAGAGTATTGTTATTTCATTTGATTAACAATTGTAAAATCTGTGCCACAATCAAAATATAGTAATAATATAATAATAATAGTAATAATAATAATAATAATAATAATAATAATAATAAAATAATAATAAATAATAATAATAATAATAATAATAATAATAATATCCTTTATTCCAGCTCAGGGCCATATACATGGAATATACTAAATACAATCTAGATACAAACATGATAAAAAATTAGTAAACGGCACCATCCACACAATAGCTGAGGTAGTATAAAAGATGGTAATCATAATTCTGGTAATAACAGTAATAATATTGAAGAAAAAAATGCATTGAGAGTTATAATAGTTAGTGTACAGATTATATAACATAAATTTCAGCTAGAGACCTTAGGTGGTTACCGTAGTCAGGTCCAGCGGGGTATGTACAAAAATTGAATGTAGAAGAACTTTAACTTGATAGTATTCACAGTAATAATAAAAAAGTAATATACCAGCAATAACTATAATAATAATGACAGATTCTGCAGAAGACACCTTGCCAATACAGAGATTAAGTCCTTTAGGGAACAAAGGCCTCATTTTCCCATCTTTCCCGCAATTTAGAACTTCTTGCTTCACCCCTTAACATGCTTTATATGAGCGAATTGCTGCTGTTTCTCACTCGGGTTATCAGACTGGACACTGTTTGCCTTACAATGATTTTTAAGTTGTCCAGGCAATTTCTATGAATATCTGTGTAGTGCGGAGTGGTAGCGAGACTGTTTGTGAGGCATCTCAAAATGTCATTGTGCACAACAGTAATACGCTTCATGGTCTCTCGGGTATAGTTCGGCCAGGGGAACACCCATAGATACTGTAGCAATACGAGTGGAAGAGCAGCAGTTTCATGTCTCGGTGACAGAAGGCTAACCTTGCAATCATGTTGCCAATTTGAAACATAGTTTACGATGCCTCTGCTCTATGTCTGCCATATCTTTTAGGTCGTCTGTGATAACATGACTCAAATACAGAAATTCGTGCACGAATTCCAGCCGATGATTTCCGAGGAAAATTTTTGGTTCTGCAATATGCTTAAGCAATCTTGGGAGCAGCGACATGCACTGGGTCTTGGTTTCGTTGTATAGGATATCAAATTCTGCATATTGGCGGCAAGTGTCGAAGAGTCGTCGGAGACCTTGCACTGATGGGGAAATCAGAACCATTCTGTCTGCATAACAGAGGTTGTTTATAGTTGTTTCATTGACAGTGCATCCGATTGGGAGTGAGTTCAGTTTGACATTCAAAGCATCTGTGTACGTATTAAACAGGTATGGGGAGAGGATGCCCCCATGCTGAAGCCTGTTTAGGGAGCTGAAGGTATACGACAATACGTTACCCCATTTGACACAGAATTGCTGAGTGGAGAACCAGCAATATAAAATGCCAATTAAATATAGAGGTGTGCCTCTTTTATATAGCTTCAGGAAGAGCTTCAGGTAGTTTACTCTGTCAAATACTTTTCTCGCATCAACAAAACATAGGAAAACAGGAGAGGCTCATGATAGGTAATAGTTCAGCAATTCTTTCAGTATATAGATGGAGGTGTCGGTTGAGTGGTTTGCTTTAAACCCAAACTGGTTGTCAGTGGTGTGTAGGAAAGGAGAGAAGTCTCACAAGAGGAGCCGACTCAAGTATTTTCGACATGATCATTGTGATTGCAATTGGCTGGTAATTGCCAGGGTCAGCTGCATCCTTTTTAGCTTGTATTTGATTAATGGTACCCAGGGAACTAATAGTAGGGAGTCTGTAAGAAATTGGTGATTATGCACACATTGAATAGGGCAACTAGCAAAATGTAAATTATAGGATGGCAGAATTTGAAAGCTTCTGAGAAAAGACCATTGCAGCTGGGGGATTTATTATTAGGTAGGCAGTTTATGGCATTGCTGATGTTACCTGGTGTAATACGATCTGCAAAATGAAATTGAAGGAAGGAGGTTATCTACATCCCTTTGAGAGTCTTGATTGTAATGCAATTCATGATATTTCTGAAGTGATCGCCCCACACTCTTGTGATAGCCTCGTCACCGACTGCTTCCCCTACTCTCTGTGACAGCATTTTAGTTTTAGAATTAAGGACTGGATATCTTTCAAAGGCGGGGATAATCACTGGATTCTAAGTTTCTAGACATTGCATCGACTCTTAGTTGTTTTTCATTTAATCTGCAGTGCTTAAGAGCAAATCTGAACTGCGCTCTCACCTGTCTCATTAATAATGCAGTGTCCTTCCCTTGGGCTACCATTTGGCCTCCACAGTAAAAACCAAGTCATTCCAACCAGGTATATTACGAGATTACCTTGACAAAATCTCAAGCAAGCATAGTGGAGATTATGTTCAAATAGAATTCATTCAGATCCCTCCTGTGGTGGTCAATTCTACAATTTGTGTTAGTACAAGGTAAGCGTCTGCCAGTTGACCTATTGACTGTAACCTGGTTTTTTGTGGGGCATTACATTGCTAATTTTGAGAGCATGATTTCGACAGAAGCGAGTAAGTTCAATATAAAATTGTTTCGTGGGATTAGAATTAAGGTCCCCGATTATACATATGAATAGGAAGAGGGAGGGAGGGGCATTACATCGCTAATTTTGAGAGCATGATTTTGACAGAAGCGAGTAAGTTCAATATAAAATTGTTTCGTGGGATTAGAATTAAGGTCCCCGATTATACAAATATGATAAGCAGGAGAATCGTGAATAATACTGTGTAACTCACCTAGGATCATGCAGTATTGATCAAAATTATTATTATTTGCCCAGGGTATATAAACATTAATTATTAGGATTTTAGAGTTCCCTACTGTCACTTGAAATCCCAGCAATCTATCACTCCTGTAAGTCATCACATTTACCATATTGTCTAATGATTTGTGCCCCAGGAAAGAAAGGTCCCCTTTCGGGCGACCGGCTATGATTTGATCTGTAACTTGCATCGAGATGTCAATATTATTTTATTATGACTGTCTTAGATAAATGATTCGTTAATCATATTTCTGTTCTAGATAATGTACTGATTCCCTGCCAATAAGATTATAAGAAAATTTATTTGGATTTAGCCCCCCAAAAGTCATATTTTATATTTTGTCACTAAACCTTGTAATATAACACTCCGAAATGGTAATATATGGCATCCTTGACTTTAAAAACTTATGTTTGAACCCAAAATCATAAAAATTGGATCTACAAAAGCAAAGATATGCAATTTTTCACAAATTGGCAGCCGCGTGGTGGCCATTATGAATTTTTGCGTCTGGCCTAGTTAGCTCACATTTTCACAAGGTGCACCCCAGCTCATTTTAATCAGCAGCCTCAAGTTGACTAAAACCAACCTTAAAACCTTGGTCCTGGAAAAACGGTCACAGGACCACCTCTATGAGAACTCTACTATTATGATCTTCAATTTTGATGACACAGCTGCCATAGAATTGAGTGCTTTATAGAGGATACTCGTCTTGCGTGACAATGCCAAATACTAATAATATTCTTCTTACAAAGAGATGATTGGTAAACATAGTAGGCTAAATTAATGGACACGGAAGAGCATGAGGTGTGGTACAAGATGAGCAAATATTAGGTCATCGGCCGAAAGCTTCCTCACTTATGAAAAGTTAAAGAGAATTTGCGCTTGACTCGTGTAATGCTCTATTATTCGTAATTAGTAAAGCCTCCTTCCTATTTTCACTTTCCTTATGACCCCAGTGGACGAAGTGCTAAAATACAGATATAAAATAGAAAGATAACAAAGTCGATCAAAAGGTAATTTTTTCAGAAACACCGTTAATTATATTCAATAAGACACACCTCTGGATACTTTTTATAAGAAACTATCACTCAGTGATGTCTGGCCGTTGTACTTTGCTACATCCAGAATGTAAAAAGATACACCGTTGCGTTAGAGTTCTCTGCTCATGCAAGTAATTCGTACATAGTACATAGATTAACACAGGATAATGAGTGATAAATGCAGATTGGAATAAATGACAAATCGAAATGAATATTGGAGGGAAACATGTTCGTTCCTCTTTTGGAAAATTGCAACCTTTATAATCAAACCTGAACATGTGTGGATTAAGAATAATACGTGATCATGACAGCTGGACACCAGAAGAGTAGATGATAGTAACTATGGTAAGAGAGGCTGGAGATTTCCGGAGAAGAAAGACCTAAGTGGTAGATTCCACGGGGAACTTGTCCGTCGCACGGCGTCAGAGGCGATGATGAAGACGATGAAGAAAAAAATTGTAAGAAGAATAGTACAAGTCAAAAGTCTGATTGTTGCATTGGGTAGCACTGACCGAATCTGATGTAAAATACTTACTGAATAAAGTTTGTGTTGAAAGCATTTTGGTTTTGTGACATAAATACAAATTTATCTGCAAATATAAAAAAAAATATTACGATCATTTATATGCCAATAGTTTTGTGATATAATCATGAACTGTCAAAGGAGAGTATTGCTGCAATGTAAAACTAGCCACGGCTTTTAAGAATAAACTATTAAATTTAAATTGCTCGGTTAATGTGACACGAATTAGTGTTCTGAATTTGGATGTCATCTCAGAGGCCATTTCTTTTTCATTCGTAATCATTATTTGAACTCATACACATTTTTCATAGATTCTTTCGTCTTTCTGGTCGTACTTCACGAAGAATCTGACAATGCGTGTCATACGACAATAGTTGGACTTGATTAACGTGTTTAGATTTGACTAGGCATTGAAAATGTCTGAGGATGCGTGCATCCTAAGCTAAGGTGTTCTGTCATGTTCAAAGTTCCAAGAAAACTTGTGATTTTTAAAATAGAACCTATTTTTTTTTAATTTAAAGGCATTTTCTTGTGAATGCTGTTCTTCAGTATTTTACCGAGTTTTAATCATTCTAATTCTTTTGGCAATTTTATTACCTTCAGGTTTTGACATTATTAGAAAATATTTTGCTTAACTCTGAAACTGTTTCCTGGCAGCTATTCGTTTCTGCTACGAGACATTTATCAGTAGTATCATAACAGAAGGCACGAATTGTTACCAGGTTCTGCAATAAAACAACAATAATCCTTACAGGCAACGTAGTGATACCTTGCTACTCGCTCTGCTATCATTGCCCACTAACATTTCGTTCAACCATCACAACCTGTACCGTTAGAAGCGCAATGTTTAGGTGGATGAGGACATGTTAAGTCAGTCACTGCTGCCTCTAGGCCGATGGAGATGGCAGACATGAGGATCAAAATAGTACACTTTTTCGCTGGGCTTTTTACCATGATTATAGGGTGCCATGATGTATTCTTGTGCGATCATATGGTGCAGAATAAGGGTTGAAATAATGTAATCTTTCATTCAACACTTTTGACATGTATACAAGAACCTTCTTTATAAGATAGTAGTTTCAAAGTCCAGTATGTTACAGATTTCAATATTAGCCTAATTTGTTTGGCTTTCATAACCGAAGTATTCTTTTACCACGCTGTGGAGTTTTAGCCTGCGCTTTAGAGCATTTGTTTTGTATAAATTGTAAGTAAAGGTATGCTTAAACAGAAACACACACACATGTACAAGCACACATGCACGCACAGACACGAATGATATTTTATACACACACACACACACACACACACACACACACACACACACACACATATATATACTATATATATATATATATATATATATATATATATATATATATATATGCTTCTAAACCAGGCGGGTGGTGGTTGAAATCCCAGTAGCGACAAAACATTTACCAATTAAATCCCAAGGCATAGTGAACTGGCTATTAAGTGACATTTGTGAATATAGATGTGACGGTGTATGTGACACAATTTCGTAATTATCATCAGTCTGTTAAAAACTTATCAATCACGCACCGCCTTCCGTCAAGTACAGAGCAGTAAGTAGAGAATCGCCGTTGAGGACTCTTCATCGGGCGAGGATCCGACCACTTTCCCAAAGAACAATCAACTGGAATATTCTTGAAAAGGAGCTTAGAGTAACCTCGCGGAAGAGTATAGTAGTACGTATAGTATCTGGGCGTCAGGCCGCTTCACAGTCATCAACAATAAACTGCGGCGATCGCTGGCCAGTATTGTGCCCCGCTCATGGCGCGATCGGTTAAGTTATAGTCGCGAGTCACTATTGGGATGAGATTAAATGGGCGAGAAACGCGATCAAACTTATTGAATGGGGAGGCTACATCGCCATTAACGGCCGCCAATTATAGGGTGTTTGGCCCAATCGCTTTTCATGGCGCTCTTTTAATGGATAAAGTTAAATGTTGTTCACGATTTCAATACAATGTATATACATGCGTTCGGAATTTATCCTCATCTGTTTAAACGCTGTTCGACTGTGTGGATTCAGTGTGTATGTAAGAGAGCGGACCATAACTACTGTATCTGACTATTTGTTGCAAAAAACTATATACGCACATAAATGTAGGCTTTGAAGCACCGTGAGCGCGTGTATGTATTTTGGTTTGTGTTCGAACATTTAAAGATGGTATAAGTCAGGCTTTGACTTTCCTTCCCTGCGTTTTCAGTGCAACTTATCTGTGCAGGCGCCAGTGCGGCTTTCATTACCTACCCACCATAAGTAAGTCTACGCGAGAGAGAGAGAGAGAGAGAGAGAGAGAGAGAGAGAGAGAGAGTAAGCCTAACACTCACACAAACGCACACAAAGGTATTTCTCGAAATGTTATCTATCGGCGACCGAGAATCGACCAGCGAGTGATAGATAACGGTGTTGAGGGCAGCGTCAAAGTCGCTGTGAAAGTAACGCTGTGATGTTTGGGAATTGGAAATTGGAGGTGATCATCGTCTAGGCTGCAGCCGTGAGACTAACTGAGAGAGCAATATGTTGACGGAAGGACGGTGAAAAACTAATTTTTTATTTCTGCGGTCTTGCTTTGACTGCGGATGGTTGTATATCAACAAATGTTGCTCCAATGTGAAGCATTATTATTCGATTCCAGGAATCTGGTACTGTGGCTTTGGTTGTGACGTAGGCCACGTCTGAGAACATGAACATGGATAACAAAAGTAAACAATCATTTGATTACCTAAGGTAGAGAGTCACTAAAAGACGAATGAAAATCAACAAGCGTAAATATACATCTATTTATGTATTTCATAAGATACACAAACGGATAAATGGCAATCCCTTTGTGCAAAAATAAAACTGAATCTGAGTACACGAATCAACGGTTCCCGGGATTGTGTACTTCCCAATGGAAGCTCACTTAAAGGTGTGCATTCACGCTCTGCTTGATTAATATTATTGGTCTTACGTCTGGTTACCTGTTCACTAACCTTTAATAGTTTTTGTAGCAAAGGTTGAAGCTATATTCAACATGAACACTTGCAGCATTTAATAAATATTCTACAAAACAAAAAATGATCACCAGCCATCTTATCTATTTATTATTATTATTATTATTATTATTATTATTATTATTATTATTATCATTTGAGTTTTTGTGCTTTAACTCAGGCACTAACACTCATACATACACTTACGTACGTATACATACGCACACAAATGCACACATATATATATGTGTTGGTTTTATATAAATATATATATATATATATATATATATATATATATATATATATATATATATATATATATATATATATATATATATATGTGTGTGTGTGTGTGTGTGTGTGTGTGTGTGTGTCTAATATTAAACCATAAGTAACCCATCAATATTGAATTCACCTTACCCTGAAAATAATTTTTACCCAATGGGATTACCGCATTTTAGTTAAACACATCTGCTCTGCCAGAATGCTAAGTTGTACTTTTTTTTAACTGATAGGCGACATTATTCATGCATTATGGGCCTACAATGATGAACGTATCAATATATTTCTGTGTAAAGGAAGACTTTTCGCTGCAATAAAAGATAGTACAATGGCAGAAAAAATAAGGGGTTAGTGAGGTAATAACAAATCATCTCATGCCTACTTTTCTTTCTTACAAATCTTTATTGTTCTATCATTTATAGTTGGATTACCTAGAAGCAATAAATATTATATTTATATATATTATAGTTTTACTAATAATACAAAGTTTTGCGGTTCATTTTGACAAGTTTAATTTCGGTTAGAAAAGAAGCACATCCCCACCACCCCCGTCCTCCTAATGCACTTCATTATCCCCGTGGGGGAGAAGGGACTTTTTTTTTTTTTTTTTTTTTTTTTTTACACCACCATGGGGTAAGAATAAATCAGATTCACTTGTTTTTACTTTGCCTGTTACCTGATTTTTTTTTTTTTTTTTTGGCCCAAGTGTGTAAGCATTTTCCACTCGGAACTAATACTTTATTGCCAGTCATACTTGAGTATTTCTAAACTTTTGACTATGGTGTCAAACATATTTCAGCATGTTAAAACATGCTGAACAATGAGTGCCATGGAATGCCTCCATAAGTGCCGTGCACCTGTAAAGGACATACTGGTTGCCCAATCATTGCATATCCACTATTTAGGAATGCCTATTTATCAGTGTCTACAAGCATAAGGATATTCAAGCCTTCAGGAGCACTCCATTACCTGCGTATCCACCCTTCAGGAATGCCCATGAGTGTGACCTCTACACGGCACACTCTACTATATTACCACCTTATTAAGAAGGTGCCATTCAAAAAGTGCCACCAACTTACGGGACACTTCCTAAGTGCCACAGAGCACCCAGTCTTTTCAGACAATTTTTCATTACCACATTTGCAGAACCGATCCACATTTGCACTCCCATCCAGTACTATTCCTGGCCCTCCTTTCATATCTGACTGAGCCTCTACTGTACAGCCTAAGGGAAATGTCTTCCCCTGCTTCCCAACAAATTGTACCCATGGAGCAAGGAGGCTGGTTATACTGGACTGGCACTTGACCAGTGGCTGAAGGTGCAGCTGGATGCCACGTGTCAGCAAGAAAGGGAAGCCAGAGAAAAGCTGAGAGAAGCGAGAGAAGCCAAGTGAAAGCATGAGCTAGCTCTCAAAGATGAAGAGATCAAACTGGAGAAAGCACGAAAGGAGAGCATCGAAGCTCTGGCCACTCGGCCTGCTTCCAAACCCCAGACCATGAGCTGGACTACCGGTAAGAGGTGGTTGTGGAGGTTCTGCACCACTTGTTGCGTGCATGGACATGCTGCAGATCCCAAAACAGGATGAGAGTTTCCAGGGTGAACTCCTCCAAGGCTACCATGTAGCCCTCCTTGATGAACCGTCTCTGGAAGCCTATCAGTGGGTACATGTTATGGCCAATGCCGAAGCCAAGGTCTCCCTCATTTCTAGAAAGGCACTGCCTAGGGGTGCCAAAATCCAGAGGACGAAGAAATTCAGTTTGAATGGATTGATGGCAACCTCTATTCTGTTCCCTCAGTCCTCCTGACGGTACAAATGCCCATATTTGATCAGAAGACCAATGAAATCACATTGTGCCTGGGGAGTAGTGGACAAATTCCATGATGTCAATCAGGTCATATTGGTTCATCGTGACCCCCGGCTAAGGGCCCTATCACTGTCGCACCCCTCCAAAGCCATAATCCTCCAAGACAAGTCAGAGCTTTTGATGACTCTGGCACTCAAATCTCCCTGATACAGGAAGATCAAATTCCCCAAGGGGCTAACATTAATAGCCGTCAACTAATCACAATTGAAGGTATCAACCATATCTAGCTGATCCTTCCAACCGTCCGATTGAGAGTCACAAGACCTCACTTTTCAAGAGTATGTACCATTGCCATAGAAAGCTACATTCCAGGAGGTTACGACTTTCTTCTGGGACAAAACTTGGAGTCCCCTTCTCATTTCCAAAAACCTATGGGTCCTAACCTCACAACCAACTACTCCAAAGCAAGGAGCCATCAAGACCTACTTCCTCACAGAAGTATGGCCACAAGCAGTTTCCTCCTTCACCATGGAAGGAAATTGAACATTCCCAGTTCTGCTGCAAAACCTGCAAAATAATAGGGCACTCCACTAACTGGCCTGGGTGCCCTAGCAAGCAAAGAGCAGCGGACACTGTCAACTCTCCGCAAGGCTCAGCCTTCCACATGGGACAAGAACCTCTGTCTCCCATCACCACGGGCACACCAAGAAGTCTTGCACCTCTGGTACCTGTCCCAGGTCCGTCTGACCTCAACTCTCTGCCAGTGCCACTTGGGAGCACTGAGCAGTGCCATGTTCCACCCAGCCTGGACGTAGAGCCACCGCAATCCTTAAC
>NC_061088.1:43252157-43257157 GCF_015104395.2 Macrobrachium nipponense | reverse complement strand
GCAGTGTTACCATGTGCATACACTGCATGAGTATGGACAGATGGGAAAAAAACAGAGTATAGTTATTCTGTGTAGACATTGCTGCTGTCAATAAAGTCAGCATTATTCTGATAGGTACCAACCGGCCACTCAAGTCAGATGGGATTTGTAATGCCCGATCGAAGTGGGCGGTGTTTAAGCAAGTTTGAATGTGAGTAGGGTGTTTTTGAGTCAAGTCTGATCTGTCAAAGCCCGAAAGTCAAGCCAGATTGACAAACCTGACAGTTGAGGTTTGAATGAGCAATTCACGGTTTTCAGATTAAAATGTTCAGAACTGACAGTTTGACCGTGAGTGGTGTCTTCGACGAGGCTTGATGAACTAGGAGGTTCATTTATTTAAGACACGTTTACACATACGCACTTTCGTGGTGCGACCTGTCATGGCGTGGGATCGCAAGAAACCATTACAAACCGCACAATAAATGCACCAAAAGCGCACCGCCTCGCTGGCCGGATTTTAAATCATTTCAAATTTTTGAGTGGCGTCTGGCGGGTTAATGAAGTCACACGATGCCGTATGTGGTGTAGCGCGGCCTCGCAACAAAAGAGGTAAGAACCCGCATGGTTCTGTGCCACACTGCGCCACACCGCACGTGGCGCGATGTTGTGCGAAGTCGTACTACCCGCAAGGGAGTGCTACGGCCTGATGTGACGGCGCCTTATGGTGCACTTACGGCACCGTCATACAAGATTCATACATGCCGTGCACATGTTGCGGGGCGTGCAGCATGTTACGACGTCTCCGTAGGTCGATTGGATGGAAGGTTGTCACGCATTCTGGGGAGGATAAAAGGGGCCTGACTGACCACTGGGGCATCATTCTCGCTGTGACTGCCTGACTGACCAGCCGCTTCTGGTGAACCCAAGCCCTCCCTCTCGTCCCTCAGCGACGCTCGCCCAGCCACTCCGTCCCGGGTGGCGACGTTCACCCAGGGATGCTGCCCCACGGATGCTGACCCAGGGGTGTTCACCCAGCCACTCTCGCCCAGCGACGCCTTCTCTTGCCCAGCGATGTTCACCCAGGGACGCTGCCTCACGGACGCTGACCCAGAGGCATTCACCCAGCCACTCTCGCCCAGCGACGTTCACCCACGTGCGCAGCTAACCCAAGGGAACTCCTTTGGGCCCCCAAATTCGACGTTCTCTCAGCGACGTTGACCCACGTGTGCTCACCCAGGGACGCCTACCCAGCGACGTTCTCCCAGCAATGTTGAACCACGTGCGTGCTCATTTCAGTTGACTCTACAGAAGGCCTGCAGACTCAACTGACAGATTATGACCAGCATAAACACACTGATGCCACAACCGCAGGACAGCACACACCGTGACATCGCTGTGTTCGTGCACTACCTGACGCAGTGCTTGGAGTATGTGCCTCGAAGATACCAGAAACCGTTCTTCGAGCAAGTCATCAGGCTTTGTCATAGTTTGGAGGGGCCCGAGGAAGAGGATGCGGCGACGAAAGAGGCCTTGGCTCGTGGCGGTTTTTCCCACTGGACGCCCCTGCAAATTGATAAGGAGATGCAGAGGAAATCTGGGACTTCGACACCTTCTGCAGTGAAACCGGTTCGGGCATCACCACACCAGTGGTTCATGTCTGAACCCCAACCTGTGTTTTTTTATGATACGCACCTCCAACACCACCCTCAGCCGCAGCAGCAGGTACCTCATGGGTATGCAACTCTGGCGCCAAGGCTAGGCAAACCACCATTCTTCCCCAGTGGATGTTTGACACCACTCAACTTCTCTCCTCGACCTTCCTCTTCTTCGATGTCGCCGTTGGTACACAGTCTCTTGGCAGACTTGCGGCCCCCTACCCCTGGCGCCAGTATTTCGGCACCGAAACCTTCTGCCGCTGAGGATCCACCCACCTACGACTTGACCATCTTCCCAGGTGATAAAGAGGACATTGACCAAGAATCACTTGAGTGATTTTGTAAATATGTAAATAAAAATGTAAATATGTGAAATTTTTAGAATTAATTGTATTTTAGTAATTTTAGTCATATTCAATTATTTTTTTAAGTGTTTATAATTTAATAAATTATTTCTTTTTTGCTAATAATATGTTGAAATAGTGTTTTGCATTTACATGTCCCTTATTGATACTTATTTAATTATATTTTAAATCTTTATAATAAATAATTTTTCTTTTTGTAATAAATATGTTGAAATAGTGTCTTGCATTTACATTTTCCTTATTGATTCTTAATTTATATATCATGACAATATATATATGATTGGGTGAAATGAGATTGAATAAGAAAAAAGTATAACAGGAAATATAAAATGAAATATATGTGAAATATGAAATGAATAGAACTCTGAAAATAACTTGAAATATAAAATGAAATTGAATAATGAAAGAGCATTGCCAGAAAGAATAATAACATGAAGAAATATAACAGGAAATCTTAACATGAAATATGATATATGATCTATGAAATAAATACAACTCGGAAAATAACTTAAAGTATAAAATGAAATGTAACATGAAATAAATATGGCCATCAAATGATATGATAACATACAAGGTAAGAACAATAATATCATATTGAGAACATGATCAAATGAACGTGAACACATACAAATATAATAATGAAACAGTATTAACATTGACTGGACATGGTTATTTACAGGGGAACAATAAAAAATCAGTAAGATACTAAAGGCATATTGGCCTCAGTTGATAATATAATATATGATATTTGCAGTTAAACATGTTATTGTAAAACCAAGTCCCAATTTCAGTTTCTTACATTCTATGCTTTTTATGTTCATTTTCTTACATTCTATGCTTTTTATGTTCATTTTCTTACATTCTATGCTTTTCATGTTCATTTTCTTACATTCTATGCTTTTCATGTTTATTTTCTGATATTCTATGCTTTTCAGGTTTATCTTGTGATATTGTATGCTTTTCATGTTTATTTTCTGATATTCTATGCTTTTCATGTTTTTCATATTTATTTTCTTACTTTCTATGCTTTTCATGTTAATTTTCTTATAATCTATGATTTTCATGTTTGTTTAGTATAAGTATTTTTTTATGTCCTTCATTTGCTTCTCATTTGTCTCATTATTATGAATTATGTTGTTATAACTTTCAGTTAATTATTTTCCAACATCATTTTTTATATGTACCAATCATCGTACCAATATTATTTATTGTATTAATATTGTTATTAGGATAATACCAAAGTATGGGAGTATAAAACAATGAGAAATATATCATGATGTTTATCTACAATTATTTACATTTGTTTGGTTATGTTTTATTACAGAGTTCTTTGGGTCCTCATCTCGTCAGTAGCTGGTCGTCCTCGAGGAAACACCATTCGCTCTTGCCATTCCACTGCGCCTGCATCCGATGAGTAGTACTGGGCAAGGTAATCTCTGATGGCCTTCGCTCGACATGTGTAGTTTGGTCCCCTTCTTGCCATGAGTCGTTCCATGAGGTTCAGCGACTCCTGCCTCCAAGTACCTGGTACAACGTTATGGTGTTGGTCCTCATGGTCGACGTCGGTGCCAGCACATGGGTAGCGTTGCAGTGCCAGGTTGTGCATGACACATGCGCACAAAGTTATCTTCTTGCACACCTGTACGTCCTGTTGCAACCACATATTGAGAGCGAATGCATCGTCTGCGATTATGTGGAAGGGAATGGGTTCGTCGTCGTTGGGCAGATTTCTGTCTTGTGGGAATCCTGCTCAGTTGTTTGCGATGGCCCTGGCCAGGTTGCACTTCTGCCAGGCTCCTCCATCCAGGAACTTGTACTTTGTATCGGAGAGGGCCATGAGGACGATGCTGTGAAACTTCTTGTAATTGAAATACAGTGATCCTCCACCTTTGGGTTTCTTGATCGCGATGTGTTTCCCATTCTGGGCTCCCACACAGTTGAAGTAGTTCTACTTGGAGGCGAAGCATTTTGCTACATCATTCCATTCTTCTGGTGTCTTGGGGCACTTCATCACTTCTGGTTTGTATATGTCGATAGTGGCTTGGCAGACTACTGGGATAAATCGGCATATGGAACTCTTTGAGACTCTGAAGCTGTATTGCAGGCTTGTATAGTCGTTCCCACTTGCCAGGTGGCAGAGAGTGACCGCCAACTTGAGTCCCACCTCTTGTGCACGCTGCATGTTCGTGTCCTTCTTCTTCAACAGGGACGTCAGCCTTTCGACCATCTCCTCAAACAATTCAGGGTAGATTCGTAGAAAGTTCTTGTGTCCTTTGCGGTCCTCCTTGTTCAGTTCTTGTAGCAGCTGGTCGTAGTCTCCATGTAGTTGCCGCCATGTCAGCCCTGCCCTGCCATCCTTTCTGCATGGTGCTGGTGGCTGTGGCACCCTAGTATGTCTTCTTAACCCGTCGATGACCTGGACTGCACATAGACACAGGACAGCTACCAAAAATCTCTGGGTCTCCTGGGGTGAGAGGCTGTTGCATGCTGGTTGGGCGTGGAATGAAGGATGTGCTTGGCAGGCCTCTATATATACCCAAGGTTCATATCTGGCACGGTGTGGCACGCTGTGGCACGGTGCACGTGCAAAAATCATGCAATTTTGCAAGTCGTGACTCGTGCGGATGTGCGCGCACTCCGCAACAACGCTGCAACCCACTGCTACACGGAGTAACAAAGCCGCAAGAGCGCATGGCCTGGCATAGCAACAACAACCATATCACCGCGCCAACTCTGCGCCAAATCCATAACACTCTGCTAGGCACCGTAGGAACACGCATGAGGTGCCCGTAACCCACCGCCCGGGTCCGCCCCACGCCGCCAAATAACGGTCATTTTTTCTCCCAACCGCGTCAATTTTGTAACGGTTTCTTGCGGTCCCGCAACACGAAAGTGCGTAGGTGTAGACCTACCTTTACCAAGAAACGGCAGAGAAGAGGATATAGTTCAACATGTCAGACTCTCGTTAGATAAAGAGTTCTGGATAGGGTTCCTCGAAATT
>NC_061088.1:43244657-43249657 GCF_015104395.2 Macrobrachium nipponense | reverse complement strand
AGGTACATTTGTAGAAGAAGAGTAAATTATTTTGAGTTTCTAAAAGCGTGTATATTTTTTATCAAAGATACAAATATATATACATGAGTTTTATTCATCTTTATTATGAAGTCTTTACAGTGTTATCCAAATAACTTAACATTTCTCCAGCATGACTTCCAAGACCTTTGGGCGATATGGCCACGCACAATTTTATATCTTGATAAGAACAGTCAGTCATAGATCATAGAGCTTGTGGATTTCGTCATGCATGTTAATCTTTCCACAAAATTGAATGTTGCCTCGTCCACCCTTACAGTTTCATAGTACTTTTCTCTCTATAATTTTGGTGTTTTTACGGGTCTCCTTTTGATTAGATACACACACACACACACACACACACATATATATATATATATATATATATATATATATATATATATATATATGTCAGATGAAATAGGCCTATAATTAATAATATATTTAATATGCCATTGTGAGGTGATGTGCTGTAACTTTTTTAGAATGCGCACATAGAGACAAGAGTCCGAAGCGTTGACCTGTGAAAGCTGATAAATCATTTCTGGGATGGTGCGATATGAAGATGCAAGTTATGCGGGTCAATGTTCGTGAGTTCACGAGGTCTTGTTCAAGTGCCTTTGACTGGTTGTGACCAGTTTTATGTGAGTTCGTGTGTACGTGTACGAACTATGGCTATTCATAATGGCATGTTTAGCCGAGAAACTAGGGAGACCGCTACGAGGGAGAAAGGCAGAATGCTGGGATAGCTCTGCAAAAGTTTTAATTATTTGTGTGTGATTTTCCAGGCTGTAATGGGTAAGTGTATCTTACTTTAGCCAAAGGAATGGCTTGTTGTCTGTTTGACATTTGTAAAGATGTTCCATTCTATTTTATTGACTTTGTCTTTACAATTGTGTGTGTGCTCACTAAAGTGTTCTCCTGTCTTTTAAACAGGCAGTTCTAGTGGTGTGACTAATTACTGATTGAGACATTTATATACTGAGTTAGTTTGTTTGTGAGACTTGAATTATTATCTTTCCAGTGTTGATCTTGTAAGAATTTGAGTCATTCAACTAGTATGTTATTTGGAATAAATATTATATTTTTTATAACTCTGACTCTGATTTGATGACCTGATGGAATGGAAAGAGAGAGAGAGAGAGAGAGAGAGAGAGAGAGAGAGAGAGATGAGATAGAGAGAGAGAGGAGAGAAGACTGCCAGAGAGAGAGAGAGAGAGAGAGAGAGAGAGAGAGAGGGCTGGGGGAGAGATTGTGTGGAGCTAGTTCGCCTTAACGCTTAAGCTTAAACGCATACCATGGTGTCAGGGATGGGTAACAGTTTTTGGTAGCTTAGTGGTAGTTTCGAACAACAAGGCCTTTTGTGGGATTGGGGAAAATTGTTAGATTGTTAGATTTCAGTTGCTAAGTGAGAGATAATGAGAAGTATCCGTCAGTGAACACTGTGGTAATGGGGAGGAAAGATTTTTACTAGAGTCATCAATTTTGCCCAGAGTGAGATGCCTCGAGAGAGCTGGGAACAGTCAGTTAGAATTGAGAGACGTGTGAAGTGCATTCCCGAGACAATCCGCGTGTGTGTGTTAGCGTGTCTTGCCCAGATTCCGGGTTTTCTCACATTTATGACATGGTGAGTGTTAAAGAACCTTTTTTTTTGAGTCCTGGGGGGATTTTTAAAATAATTTTGTTATGGGATTGGTTTAAGATATCAAATTTTTTTCCCATAGTAGCAGAAAGTGACATGTTTTTTTATGGCGCATGTTTAGAAGAGACGCATTCGTCTTTGTGAGTGTGTATGAATAGTTTTCATGCATGCGAAACTGTGCTTGAATTGCATTTTTTTGCTTGGAGACAGAGAGCGCCCAGTCGTTTTTATGGGCTCAGCTTATTTTCTGCAAGGGGGAGGCGGGTACTGGTGGTCTGCCTCGGGGGGGTTATCGCTTGACCGGGAGGATGTTCTAACGCTCTTGACAATGAATTGCCAATGCCAGGACATCAGTTGATACTGATTGGTTGATGATGTGAGATGCCCATAGGGATCTTTTTTTTAGAAAGAGATTTTCTTTCTCTTGAATGAAGAGAAAAGGAAATGAAATGCATTGGATGTGGTGTAAGTTTTCCTCATGCTTTGGAAGGCTTAGTTATAATGGGGACACAGTGATTATTTTTTTGTTGGAGATTTGAGTGGTGATGGGTGGCGAGTGATGACGGATGATGAGTGATGATTGGTGTTGTCAATTGGTGATGCCCAGTGTTGCTGAGAGGTGATGTGTGGTGTTGTATCATGGGGTGTGGCAATGGTGATGAATACCGTGGAAATGACAATATTAATGCTTTTACTGGTGACACGGGAGATATTTTTTATGGGATATTTTACAATGAATATTTTTTTTACGCGAGACATATTTTACGAGAGATTTGAGATATTTCATGGGAGATTATTTTATGATTATTACAGATAATTATATTATGGAGAATTATTACAATGAATTATGGGAGAAGTCTTGAGGTGAATTATTTATAGAGTTTTTATAACTTTGGAGAATATGTCAGTCGTTCATGGGTGATGAATCTTGCTGATTCTTGGTGAATTGTGCTGAATTTTGCTGAATCTTGATGAATCTGGCTGAATTTTCGTGAATTTTGCTGAGTCTTGGTGAATTTAGCGCTGAATTTTTGGTGAATGGCCAAGCATTAACATTGGTGATGTTTTTTATACTAATACTGGTGATTTTGATGATAGCAATTTTGGTGATACTGCTGATAATGATACTTCTGATACTAGTGATTTTTTTATATACTAATATGTGGGTACTGTAATGCTGCCAAGGGTGGTGATGTTTTTTTTTAATATGGGAGGAACTGACAACACATTTTTTTTGTTTTCCTTCTTTATGAGTTCAGCACATAATTGCTTGACATATACGTGAGTCATGGGGATAGTTAAAGTGTCGTTGATTTTTCGTTTCTCCTTTTTTAGAAGTTAGCCATCGCTGACACAAGTTTTTTTTATCATGGGTGAATTTGAATCTTATTTTTTCTCTCCAGTTTGTGAGAATTTTTTAATATCTTAGTTCGTGACTTAGAGTCATTGTTCGGGAACGTGTTTGTGTTTTCAGCTGTTTGATGCTGCAGAGAGATTTGTGGGAGAATTTTTGCATTTTTTTTTTAATGCATACGTAATGGCACTACATTTTTTTCCTGTGGATATTTATGTTCCAGAAGTTGTGGGTTTCTTGTACAATACCTTTGTTGTATTTGTGACAACTTTGCCAGAGATAAGAAACTTGGTTAAGTTTCTAATGGCCTATGTTGTAGTGCATATGGAGAAGTCTTGGCTTAGACACTTTGAATTTGGAGTTTTGTTTTAATGAGTTGTGGCACATTGGTGATTTTTTCTAGAATTTCCTAGACAATTTTTATTTTGCCGAGTTTTTGCCCTTTTTCAGCAGTTATGCTAAGGAGAGAGTTTATAGTTTTTGACTATAACATTGAGTTATTCTCTGGAGAATTGGAGGTATATTATTTTGGAGTTATAAGTTGAGATATAATATATTGGAGATATATATTTTTGGCCATTTGATATTTGCCTATTGGTGTGAGCTATGTTTAATTCAATTATTTTGCAGCCATCTTTGTTGCAAATGGAGACACATTTTTGAGGAGATATATGGGGCAATTTAATATTTGCCTATGTGGTGTGAGCTATGTTAGTTCAATTATTTTGCAGCCATCTTTGTTGCAAATGGAAACACATTTTTGAGGAGATATATAGGGCAATATTTATGAGTGTGTCAGCTGGATGCTTTGAGTGCATTTTTTTTTGGAGATGGGATTTCATTTTTTATTATCCTGCTAGGAGATATATTTCTTGGAGACATGTTTTATTCCATATGGAGTTATTGGTGAAATAGAGGTAAGTATTTTTTATTTGCCGAAATAGAGGTGAACATTTTTTATTCCTGGAGTGGTGGTTTTTATTAACTCGTGGTTATTGGGGAAATAAGAGGGAATATGGTGTGGTGTGGTTATTGATTAAATGGAGGAAATATTTTTATCGCCTAAGTGGTTTTATTATCAATATGGTGATTTATATATTTATATATATATGGAGGGGAAATTAATCTTTGGCAGGTGACCTTTTTTTTGTGGTAATGATTTTTTCTTGAGTTGAATTCATGGGAGTTTTTTCGAGCCAAGAGAAGAGTTCTGTGGTTGTTTCTTTTTGGTTTCGTGACTAATTAGAGGCGAGTGGCATTACTGCATTGTGAAGATGTTGTGCATTTTTTATGTTCACAAGTGTATTATTTTTGGAGGCATATAATTGCTGCATTATGAGTTTATCGTAGTTTTTTTTATCCTGAATAGGTGATAATTTTTTATATAATTGGGCAGTGTCATGTGAGAGATATGTCTTCGAGACAAACTTTGAGCAGCTTATTCATATCCTGGAGATAATTTAGTGGAATGTGCTTACATGATTTCAGTATAAAACCTTTTTTTGAGAATCATGAGTTTCTGAACTTGCGAGTCTGACTAGACATTTTTTCAGGCTGCTGTTCGAGCACACATGTCTGCAGGAGGATTTTTTGCCGAAACTGCTGTGATGAGTCCGATGTGCTGATTCCCTTCCTCTAGTGGTGATTGCTCAGAATTTTGCAATATCTGGAAATGTTGACCATAGCATTTCATGAAAGTGCATGTGTAATGGGTTGCTTTCTGTCCGTGTTTGGTCGATGAATAGTTGCGATGGCAAAAAATTCTGTAACCATACATGTGGCATTTATGGGGAAAATGCAGGATTATGTATATCATGCATATATTATGTGTTTTGTGGTGCGGAAGTTTACTTTTTTAATTTTTCTTCCTTTTTCTACGAGAGATGTAATCCGGGGTTGAGCTTTAAATAGCATTTCTTTTTGGACGGGAGATGTAATTTATCGGGGTTGTGATTTACATAAATGGGCGTTTGACATTAAGTCTCA
>NC_061088.1:43224657-43239657 GCF_015104395.2 Macrobrachium nipponense | reverse complement strand
AAAAAAAGAGATGAAAAGTTTACACTATAAATGAGCAACTGAATTATTTATATTAAAAGCAAGGGATAAGGTAAATTGTTAAGGCTGAGATCTGATTTCCTGAAAAAATATTGCTATCGACTCAGAGATTCTCAATAATGATTCTTCTCTAAAAGTAGCAAGAACATTAAAAGTTTCTAAGCCTCTACATGCATTAAATTCCTCTATATGCTGTTAAACTGGTAATCTGATTGGCTTGGCCAGCAAGCAAACAATACGAGGAGAAATGCCCCAATGTTCGGAAAATCTTGTCCGGACTGACCGCTTTGACTGGCCAATATTTAGGGGGGGTGGCCAATATAGAGGGGGGGGGGGGGGGCAATATAGGTGGCGCTACAGGCGTCACACTTGCAACTATAGGTGAAGCCAGTCAAAATTTATACAAAATGGTGCACCTGACGCACAGTCGCAAGGAAACAAATCATCTTCAACATTAGCATTTACTGAAGTGGAAAGAGACGAATAACCTAGCAAATAACATACATACGAATGAAAAGAAAACTTGAACATCATCAACAATATTGAACACACCTGACATCAGTTTTCCCTTTCTATGGTTAGACATGACTTCTGTTTGGTGTCGGCCTTCATCTATGACCCTTTTCCATGATTTTCTTGGCCTCCTTACTGCTTTTCATCCTGCTACTTCCATATCTAGAGTACGATTAATCTTAACAACCCAGTCAACTGCAAATACTGACTATGTCCTAAACTTGATTCCTTAACTACATGCATAATGACACATAATATAAGGACAGTGCACCAAAAACGCACACTCCTTCAGTGGCCATCTATATTTCAACACGATGTTGAGGCCATCGCAACCAAAATGAAAACTGCTGTAAATCAAAGAATCTTTTTCTACACATCGTTTAGCAAGAAAAAAGAAAAACTCAAATAAGTGTAAGAAATGACCAGCTATATCATTTTACATATCAGGAAAAAAAATACACCGATACCATAACTATTCTCTTGGTGTAGCTTAACATTAATAACTACGTAATTATCACATGCTTACACTGATGCAAACGAATGTGAAATAAAAGACCAAGTCAATACATTTACAAAACAGAAAACCTAAAACATTTTAGATCTAATAAGAAAGTCATAGTATATATTTGTAGGACCTAGAGAGAAGTTATTCAAAATGGATATATTTATTCAGACCGAGAATGATCAAATAAAAAAATATGTGTGTGTGTATGTGTGTGTGTGTGTGTGTGAGAGAGAGAGAGAGAGAGAGAGAGAGAGAGAGAGAGAATGTATTCCACTTCTAACTGCAGGGGGAGCAACTTATGAATGACAAAATTAACAGTGACTCAACTGATCATCTATAGCTGACAAGATCGTCGCAATGTTCCCACTGGAATCCTCTTATTGTCTACAGTACTACATTTCAATTATTTTTCCTCTTCCTGAAAAACCAGAGGAATTCTAATTAAACGTGATGTTATCGTTATTGTATTTGCAATAGCACTGCTGTTTTAATTGCAGTGCAATCATGCTGATTGCCACGTGTAGCAATCCAACGGCTATTTTTCAAGGGAACGCATTTCCTTTCCAATTCTTTTCGAGGTGCAGTCGCTGAATTTTGCACGGCTATTTTCTATAGTGAATAGGGTAAAGAAAATGGGTTTCATTCTTATTTGTGAATTCATGATTATTCTCAATAAGAGGCCTATCGTCTTTTCTTGGCGATGTTCTGCAAAATCACAATTCACTTCATTCACAGGCTGATAGGGATGTACATTCAGACCATAGACATTATATGAGATTGCGAAATTAAATAAATCCTTGTGCATAGCTCAACTATAAATCTGAGATTTTTTAACGGGACAATTCCCAGTATCACAGTTACCTACCTGTCAGAATCATGGTAAAACGGACTTATCCTCAGGGACTACGTGAAAATAGTGCGTTTGATGAAAAAGTGGCAAAGACACCTACAGAACACTAATTTCTGATACAATAGCTATGCATTATAAAAAGTATCTTGATAAAAATGATGCCACGTAGATTTGAGAGGCAACAGTCGTCAAAACCCTTTGCTTATTCAGTAGAGAGAAACCCAACAAGTATTTAGTAAATAAACTCCTTCCTAACTAAAATGCGACAAGTTAGTGTATAAGAAGCATCACAGAGTTAGGCATCTCGGTATTTCGCAAAAAAGGATAATTATAGCACCCCATTGAAAGCGCCAAGATATATGTAGGTAATTCCTGAACAATAACTACAGAACATGTGAACCTACTAGGTCAAGGAAATCCTGTTCTGTCTTACTGTCATCTGGTAATCCTTTCTCAGCAACTTTGAGGTGTGACTTTTCCAGATATTTACTTTGGATTTTAGCATTTTGAAATTAAAAACACTGCACACTAAAGACTTATCTAGAGGCTTACACGGGTCGCTAAGGAATGGTCAAAGGAAACAACACTCCAACAAGAAAGTCTAGCAAACAATTAACGGAGACACCGGGAGATTGCCTGCAAACTTTCCATCTAAGGCAGTTGCTTCACGTCCCGCTTTTAACTAATACTTACCTGGCCATATGAAGTGAAATATCAACTAGGGTACCAGGGTGCTCAAAAACATATAAACATTTTATAGTGAAAATGGTAGGTAAAATATTTAGCAGCCAATATCTACGGACTACATAACTATAAAAACACAATTCAAAAATCCTAAGGCATTCTTTCCATTCTCGTAATAAGCGTGAATAACTTTGAAAATAGACGAAATCAGAAGAAACACGATTCTCATTGGAAATCTCATCTGGATATGGTGGGGCTGATGATCGCAACCTTGCAGCATGATTGGCTAGAAGTCATTCGATTTTGAAGTCATGTCATCTTTTCATAGTGGTTGGACGAGTAACGCACGTGACAATCTTGAAAGCGGAAGATGTGAAGTTTGAGTTCTAAATTACGAATGGAAGACAATTGCCCGCGCTGATGGTTATGGCGGAATCACCGAATAAATCAGGTAATTTTTTGAAAGGAACACGTTCTTGTCCTGTGGCAAGAGCGCAGAAGGAATGCGTTCTGCAAGTCTAAGATGAGGATATTCAATCAGCTTTCATCAACGTCTGAAATCCCGCTGTACAATACACATCGACCTTTTTCAAAATAAACTCAGCTCTGCCTGACGCATTGCAATCATTTTGTTTCCTTTTGAATTTCATCCTTCAAGCAAACTCCAGAGTATATTAAAGCAAAATAAATCAGCTGGTGCTTAGAGTGAATAGCTGAAGGCTGGAACTTCACAAACTAATTACAATAAATGGCCAGCTCATGAAAGGCCTATCCAGGTAATATTCATGGGAATGTAGAATGAACAAGTCTTCCTGTCAGCTACATTTGTTAACTTTCAAAATAGCACCAGAACAATTTTTATCACGCCGGCGCTTTATGGCTTTTCCTTGACCTTCAAACCTTAAAGACAACGACCTCTTCAAAATAAAGTGAGAAAGTTGAGCAGCTCTTAATAACTTCACCATTGGTTTTGAATGCTAGGTGACGCCAGTCCACGGAAACCAGTCAACTAAATCATTCGCGATAATCTTGCTAATTACAAATGCATCCATACACAAAAGTTTCATGGAAGCATAAAACAAAAGGCCATTTAAGAGTGCGTCACTCATTTGTTTACACTCAGTCTACCCAGGAATGTCAATGCAAAAGATGAAAGAGTCTTATGCAAAGTCTCGGTTTAGGCCCCTGTTTCTTGAGTGATATTTTCTGAAAGGCAAGAAAAAACGTTAGATTACATTGGAAATACTTAAAACTCGCAGATATGCAGTTCATGCCGTCCAAGAACTCTGTCGCCTAACACTTCTATTCACAAGTTTTACAATAGAAAACGAGATGGTTCTCATGCGTCAAACCAGGGTCAGCCAAAACCAAAAGAAGTCTTTCCTTATCACGGCTACAGCGATAAAGGCTTTTCAAGCGAAATGATTATGAAAGACAAAACACACGGTCCACGAATGGGACCTGAAAATCAAACGAATGCTGGCCATTGGAAGCGCTAGGACAATTCATTTGGTAATTGAATAAATATAATAATAATAATAAAACTGGTAACGTACACACCGCAATAATAATGCGACCAGTACCAGAGCATAAACAAATTGGCATCCCATTGACCAAATGATGCAAAAATCCATTAAAAGGCGAAGCCACGGGCGCGCCAACACGAGATAAATGTGCTTCATGGACTGGGCGAGCGGGGAAGCAGAGGCCATGAAGTGATGGACATACGAAATACTTTTCACTGAAAACATTCAAATAAAAACAAATGGTAATGAAAACCCGAGAGGTTCTCTGCTATTGTCGTTCAAAGGACACTTATATCTTTACTCTAAAACTGTCATGGCAATGTATGCAACTACTTTAATTTTGTGTGAAATTATAGCGAGTCGTGGTATTTGGCGCTAGTTATACTATCAAGTAAAAAAAAAATACTGTTTAACTTACACGAACCTGAGTACTAATCTTTATACTTACGAGAAAACAATATAAAAGATAAGGAACACCACGATGCCAGTTATGTCTCGGACTCAAGTAAAAGAAATATTTCGGCAAAATAAGGACCATAATGCACAGAACTACAACAAAAACCACAAACCTAAGCATTTCTCTGTGAAATCATAAGGGGTAGTAACGTGCTTTTCTTGAAGTAAGGCTCAACGAGAATCATTCACAACAATCAATCAACGACATTCCGAACATTTGGCGCAGCACACAAGACGGGAGAACTAAATTAATAAGGCCAATAACTAGGAAGCTCCACGTTCCCGAAGGAGAATTGTGACAGGTATTAATATAAATCTAGCGCTCCATCTTCCAGACATGACAGACAACGACACCTCTCTATGGAACCGAGTAATATTCTGATTGACGTGATTTGACGACCGGGTGTTATGAGTTTATTGGCACCGTAAAGATACGTAGCTTCCTTCTTCGGACTCGGCTCTGCAAGAATACACAAGGCGTGAGCAGTCCTTTTCAGAATGTAGGTAGACTCAAATGTCGTCTCGGGAAATTTTCCCAGAGCTCGGAACCATCAGCCATCTTTGGCGAAGATGAAAATAATAATAATAATAATAATAATAATAATAATAATAATAATAATAATAATAATAATAATAATAATAAGAAGAAGAAGAAGAAGAAGAAGAAGAACAAATCGATTGTGATATTATGGGGGATAAGTAACCACATCAAATAAAACGCAACGTAACACAACCAATAAACCAAAACCGGGATTAGTTAATTTGATTGCCGATGTAGATGAACGAAGAAAGTGAAATCAAAATTTTCGTTGGGAAATAATTATTTCAAATCTCTAATAAGATACGCGTCACGTAGGAAGACTGTCTTGGGGCTGTACTTCCAAAGTGAGGAAAGTCATGTCGAAAAGGACTTACTCTAAACATGCAGGAAAGAAATTGTAGACTTGAAGGTAAGGGCATTTCAGAAATTCGACGGTCAGTGTAAAATACGAGTGTAAATGATTATGTATGGAGCTTGCGAGGTTACGTCTGTTGGTAATCAGTGTCATCAATATTATTAACTTAGTAGCTGTCATTTGAAATCATTGTTTCCTGACGAAAAATTTTGACTTGAGTTGTACTTTGTCATTGTGGGTAAGAAGAAGTCAGGAGTGTACAAATGATACAACTTCATAATTGGAAAATAGTTCAAAGCTCACCACTATCTACATACATACTATATACATACATGCACACACACATATACATATCAGGCTAAAATTATTGGTAAGTTTGTAACAATTCGCCAATCCTGAATTTTTGTCCTTTGTATACGCACCTGACTTATTCACAAGTAATAAGCCACAAATATAACTTTGTACCAAATTAGCTCTAGTTTGGAAATAGCTTAGACGTAATGGGAATTATAGCTATATAATAAGTGCATATGCCCCGGCCAGGATTGGCACCGAGCCTTTGTTACAATTGGGATAAGTTTACTGAATAAATGAGCAACTCGCTGCGAGTTTTTCTATTTACTCACCTGGCCACCAACCGGCATAACTCAGAAAAAACTGAATATATTTGTACCATAAGGTAATGAGTTACGAATTAGAGTTGGGTTAATTTCTTTTTTTGAAGGGATATGTCAATACCAGGTACTAAAATCGACATCTGAAATCAAGACTTATTGCTTTAAAAAAAGTTACAATAAAGTTTAGATATCCAGTGAGTGTGATGTTTTTGACCATCATCATTTTTTGCTACCAGTTTCTGTCTCTCCTCTCTCCGTTTTCTACACTTACAACGACCATGGCCACCATGTGGAGATTTGTGTAAGGTAAACCACAGCAAAGTGACAGAATTTCACATGGGCCCTTTGCATCAAACGGCGTTCGAAAGCAAACGCGGAAGCATATACTTCGCTCATATTTCATATAACTTTTAACCCCCATCATGAAACTCACATATATATAAATATACGTTTCTCATGCGTGCATACATTCATACACATATGTATGTGTTTATAATGATTAAAAACTAACTTCTTTGTCTACTCAGTATATTTATTTATACAAAAACATCATTATCCGCATCTCCCTACTGAAAATGGTCTTTCCCTTTGCCTACCCTCCGTCTGCTATTCATTACCGATGTCGATAATAATAATGATACTAAAAGAAACATGTGCGCCTCTTATTCACTGTTAATAAGGAATGAGTGCTCGCTGCGCCCTCCCTTTGCGGCTTACTATAACGTCTTCCTTTAACTAATGAATAACCGAATGGATTCTTTATTTTCATCAGTGTCCGAAGTGGGTGATAAAGTGCTTCTATGGTCACATTTCCTTTCTCCGTAATCACCGCGCCGGGAGCACTTATACTTTAGGGAATCGCCCACCCCCAGGCCCCTCCCCAGTCATTCTAACCCGCTCCGGTTCCTCTCATCACGGATGATCTTTTCTCCGGTCCCTCATCTTAGTTTAGGGGGTTGTTCGTCCCAGGAGGAGCGTGCAGAAGCATCCAATCCAAATTTCCGTCTCAGTCAAGATCTTGCTCGACATAAACATATATATCCTTTGCAAGCAGGATTTCAGCCGATACTTTTATTGAACAGAATTTTTTTCCTTAACTTCTACTACTATTTTGTTATTTGAAGGCCCGTAACAACATAAAAGTGCAGATCCAAACACTAAGGTCCAGATATCTTTAAACTTAATTGTGTACATAAATGTCTACAGATCAATACGCAGACCTTCCATCCATAAAACCAGATTTTTGTACAAGTCACAATCAAGAACTTCGGTAGAACATATTGCAGCGCATAAACATAGTAATGGGGTAAGAACAAATCTAGCGTGACTGTATCAGAAGTGGGAGAGAAATAAAAAAAATGTGTGTATGTGGTTTTGCGTGTGTTTGTATGTGTACTTTCCACCCTCTCCTCCCAATCACTGATCCATAGTGCAACTGCTTTGAGGCTTTCCTCATGTTACTTACATCTTGCTGACCTTATTACTGCCAATTTCCGTCTCAGATTTGAATGACCTCAAAGGTCCAAACGCTTGGCCTTGGACCTAAATTCATTATATTCAATGAAATTCGATACAGCGTTATCAACATGTCCTCATCAGCAAGAGATCAAAGACCGATATCATTGTAGGGAAGTTAATCTAAGCTTAAATTACGAAACTGAAGTTTGTCGCCTTCGTCGCGCTGCAGTTACGACAGGGAGGGCGATGGGATTGGCAACGTCCTCCTCGAAGACTCGCTGGGAATCGCAGTCGATCCGTCCGCTCCCAACCCCACCACCCCCGGCCTGTGGTCCCCTTTTAAAAGAGCAGCGCTTTATAGTTATATATATATATATATATATATATATATATATATATATATATATATATATATATATATATATATGTATGTGTGTGTGTGTGTGTGTGTGTGTGTGTGTGTGTGTAAATATATAAGGCGTTTCCTGATAATGAATGATGAAAGCTCTCACAACAGAACTGTGTCCTTAAAAATTCCAGTACAACAAACATTAGTGAATGACGGTCGTAGCCTGATAGGTAGGGTGGCCACTTCAAAATTCCCAAAAAGAAGGACAATAATTTTTTTTTTTTTTTTGCCAACACCAATTTTTTACCTAAATTGAACATGATTATTGAGGTGTTGAAATATAAAACGATGTATAATATATATAATTACTTTGACCATCAGTTCTTACTCTTTTAGTATATGTATTTATATCTATATTTATAGTAATATAATAAATATAATTTTTTTTAGACAGACACAAAAAGCAGGACATTATTATTGTCCTTCTTAAGGCAAAGCAGGACAGAGGACAGAATGCTTAAAAACAGGACTGTCCTGCTTAAAGCAGGACGTCTGGCCACCCTACTGATAGGGAGCATTAAGTCTCATGCAACGGGTAGAGTAAACGAGCGTTCATAAAGGAAACATCTCTCTGTGGAAAAATTTTCAAACCAAAACCATTATGTCAAGCAAAGCTTCATTGATTGATGGTGAAAACGAGCTGGGTAGCAGGTACTGCTAATACTGAATGTAATAACGGCAAAAACGACTACATAACAATAGGGATAAAGCAAGGAAATATAGTTATCTGAATAAAAAAACATTAGCTAGTAATATGGATTCTGAAAAGGCGTAAGACAGGACAGTTACAGATGCAATAAAGAGTTGAGGCAATTCCTAGTTTTCACGAGTGAAACAATGTAAGAGCCTTGAAAAACTTTAATTTAAGTTTCTTAACGCCCATACAATGCGTGAAACCCATCACACACACATCACCATTTCATTAGGCCTGGTGTGTCAAACAGGGGAAGACGACAGAAGATACGATGAACTAATAGCAGAATGTCCAAACAAAACTAAATGTATGGATGATGTACTTTTGTGGCCGGATTTTATGGAGGAAAGTTTTTTTTCAGGCAATCCATTGGCTTGACTTGTGTGGTAGAAATGGCATTAACCTTGAAGCCCAAGAAATTTGACTGTGCTGAAGGTCCGGTCGAATTAGCTGGTTTTGAGATAACGCCTGACAATGTTAGGCCTTACAAAAAGTTCCTTCTAGCTATACTTGATTTCCCTAAACCAAGAAACATTCGTTCGTGGTTTGGACTTGTCAATCAGGTTGTGTGCATGCATTTAGCATGGCTGACAAAATGATGCCGTTTCGACAACTTCTGAAGGTGAACATGCCATTCGAGTGGACGGATGAGCTTCAAGACCTAATTAATGAGTCAAAGAGCATAATAGCCAGTGAAATTGAACAAGGATTTAAAATATTTGACCCTCAAAAACCAACATGCTTGGCATCAGATTGGCCCAAGGATGAAAAAGGATTCAGGCTGTTACAGAAACACTGCAGCTGTCCTGCATCAAGGTCATTCTGTTGTAGAGATGGCTGGAAATCACACATGTGGGCAGCCACGTCACACAATGCAAAATCGAGATATGCCCCAATCGAGGGTAAAGCATTGGCAGTAGCAAATGCCCCTGGTACTTCGCACTGGGCTGTAGTCGGTTGATTATTGCTGTCACCCACGAGCATTACTGAAAGTGTTTAGCAACAGTCCCCTCGAAAACATCTCAAACTACTGCCTCAGAAACCTGAAGGAAAAGACACAGCACTTCAAATTTCAGATGGTTCACATAACAGGGGTCAAACACTGCACAACCAGCAGTCTTTCCTGACATCTGACAGGCCAACCAGAAAGGATGCTCCTTATAGATGACATAGCCTAAGGCCAATCCTGTATGCTTGAGATCATCCAAAGTTTGTTGTTAATGGACAGACTCCGTAAACGTGACTCAGACATATTGATAGATGATATGGTTAAAATTGCAGTAGTCTGTTCGTTGAAAGTCTCAAGTGTGTTACATGGGATCAAGTTTGTCTAGCTACATCTAGTGACCCTGACATGCAAACCCTACAGGAACCATCGATTTAGGCATGTCAGACAAGAATCTGGAAATCCGAGAATACTTCCCCTTTAGGGATCACTTACACACTGTTATGGAGTAATCCTTTACAAGAATCGTGTCCTGGTCCCACCTTCACTCAGGTAGGAGATCTTAGACTTGTTACACTTTGCATATCAGGGTGTTACAGCAATGACAACAAGAACCGACTCATCCATCTTCTCGCCAGGTATAACCTCATTCATCAGCAATTTGCGGGCATATTGCTGGCTATTCGTTCACATTGTCCCATCGAAGCCCAGTGCACCCCTGACGCCACTGTTTAACCTTACCTACCCTTTTCAGTGCATATGTGTAACTACTTGTAATGTGTGTATTCAGCTGTGCTATTTGGGACTCCATACTGATCCCACCTGGTCATTACCGACCACTTGCTACTTGGCACGATACTTTGACATTGTGTGAAGCAGCACTGCACCAGCAACACTTGAAAGTGGCAGAGAGGTTAGAGTAAGATACTAAATGACTACTTGCATTGCTTGTAGGGGAGCATGTGCATATAGAAAACCAGGCAGGCCCACGCCCATTGAAATAGGACAAAACTAGAATTGTGTTTGAGGTCTGCCAAACTGATCAGTATGTAGTTCATGTGGATGGCTCAGGACAGGTCATACACAGAAACAGAATTTCGACCTATGGAACAGGAAGACCATTACACAAAAGGACAATCAACTAATCCATCTTCCAGACATGACGGACAATGCCCTCAGGAACACCTCAGAACACAAAACATAGAGCAACTACACAATCAACCCCCAAAACAACTCCACATAGTTATGATGTCACCAATCTTCCTCATATGGATTTTGCCTCTTCTTAATGCAGATATGTCTATAGAGTTACCATCTACACCCACAGTACTCAACATCTCTCCACACATGGATCAACTGCATAATCCTTTGAGCCATGAGTGGACCAAGCCACCCTGAAAATCAACTCAGCAAACCAAAAAGACCTTGTGGCATGCTGACTATAATATGAAGAACTAATGTCCTCAAGCTGTGCTTTGATTCAATCTCACATCTAATTTTTTTATGTTCAATGCTATTTGTTTTCAACTCTGGTCACTATCACTACAGTGCATTATGGACAATGCTACTTGAATGGTTACTTCCCTTTTCTCGTTCTCAATAAAGATCCAAGCAAATAAACTGAGATCTTATAATTAGATATAAGGTGGCCGAAAGAGGAAGAGAAGAAGAGGTTTTTAGTAGGAGAAAAAGAAGATAGTTGCAAACTGAATGGTTAACAACTATTAACTGATAAAAACGGTACTGGTTTCCAAAGATGTAGTCAAGGGGTCAATTTTGTATATGAAGGCATGGCTATAGAAGGCTTGCTTAACAGTTCCCATTTGTAAGGTATGGCATATATCTCTTGTTAATCCAGCGGCACTGACCAGGTATTTATAGAGTTTGGTGGTAATAAGCTACTTTAATTGTTTGTTCATTCCAATGGGAAGTTGCTCAATTTGAGTGCTTTTATTAGCATTCTCTACTGGCTCTGTTTCATTCTGAGTTCCTTTGTGGATATACAAAACAGATGGTTCTAAAGTCTGAATTTCTGTGTCAATACACTGAACTTGTGCTTCTTCAGTCTGAGTTCCTGCATCAACATGGAAAACAGGAACTATCGGTAATGCAAGGTTTGGACTGATCTCAGTGTTTAGAGGAGGTTGGGGAGTGGAAGTATAGTGGCAAGCAGAAGGTGTAGGATTGGGTAGAGTATTGTGGGGTGAACTGGGGTTGGGAATAGGGATGTTGACGAATTAGTGGTGCAGAAGGTAGGTTTGTTCTTGGATCTAATTGTGGATTGGTTGGAGGTTTTCTAGGAGGCGATGGCTGACGTTGTTCTCGAGGTCTTGCTGGTGGAAGAGAGAGATGCCTTTCATCTTCCAGATTCTCTCCAATCTGGTGGGACATCCTTTGAATCATACATGGTGCTACTGCTTGCAGTTAGGGCATCGAGCTACATTGTGACCATTAGCCTTAAACTAGGTTAAGCACACTTCAGTGTCATGTCTTTGGCTGCATATTCCACATAAATGATAGGACAAGCACTCGTTTTTATGATGTCCAAACCTCTGACACTTAAAACATCTCAGAGGTTCTGATATAAAAACTTCTGATTGGAAGGTTCCAAGGATCTCAAGGTTGATACAGGACAGTATTTTTCCTTTGAAGATGGATTCAATTTTTATTGTTTCATCTCCAGCCTTTGCTTTGCATCTCTTGGTGCTGATGATGTTTGGCACTTTGAGGATTCGTTCCATAGTGATGTACTTGGGGACTTTACAAATCATCCCCTTGATGATCTTTTCTGCAGGGTTGAGTAGAAGGCTCGAGGGATCCTTCTTTAACAGCAAGCCTCTCGGCGTCGGGAGGTGGGTTCACTTGAGAGGTGCGAGAAGAGGGGGTTTGCTTTGAAGCCATCGTCGACTTGTCAATACAAAACACACAAGGCAAAAAATGTTCGACAGCCTGATAAGCAGACTGCCGAAAAAGCCCTTAAAAGTACTAAATGATAACGAAAATGTTATTATGAAAGACAATTTATTTACACAGGTCAGCGGCTCATGCGAGCCGCAAAGTAGTTCCTAACATCTGAGAGATCGAAGAAGGGAAATTATACAGATATAATTGGAAAGCTGGCGCAATCAAGATCTGTAGAATAGCAGGTCAACCCACCAGCAACGTATCCTTGCCTGAGCAGGTACACATTTGGTAGGATTTAAAGCCACTGTTTATGGCAGAGACTGCCATTTGTTTGTAAACAAAGCTGGTGTTCAGTGCAAAGCTCTTCCTTATACCTATTGTAAACTGATAAACTGAAACTGTTTTTTACCAAATATTCAAGTGAAGTGACGGCAATTATGTAAAAAGCGGATCCGTAAAGGAACTTATATTGAGGAGCGAAAGCGATCTGAAAACCTCACATAAACTCTCAGTCAGAGAAGCATATAGTACATATCCATGGTCTTCAACGTATGCGTGTTAAATTAGCTGTGCAACTGATTTCACAAACATCTGTGAAATCCCTCACATATTTTGGAGACAAAGGATTATTTCAAGACAGAGACGGAAACCACAGGTCAGTTCATTTCACTTGGAGATTCCTTCCTGGTTTGACGTTCTCAATTCTCAAGTGCTATATGACAGAAACAAACAAAAAATGCAAATGTATTAAACATCTCAAACCAAGACGAAGTTCTTAAACAAATGACAGAAATGGCAAAATCAATGAAGGTTCTTTGAAGTAAAGGTCTTTACCCATTCCAAAAGGGATTAGTACTTTTTTCACAGTCTTTGCCCAAATTACTACAAACAGTGAAAGACAAATTCGATATATCATATGTATTAACATATAGACTAAATCGAGACGGACTTGAGCAGCACCCATCGACAGTGCAGTGAAGCAAAGAACTAGGTGTCATCTTGTAGGGAAAGATAGTTCTCTCATGGGATCAAAGTATAATGTAGACGACAACTGCAAAGGAGCTAACATAACAGCTGGCACACTTCATCCTTTGCGTGAGATGCAAACTTCTTCATATAGTAATGACGATGAGTCACTGCAACGTGAATTGAGTCTTTCGGCAACAATGTTTTGTTTGCCAGACAATTTCGGTGCAGAAGAAAAAGAAAATAGCTTCGCTGAAATTGCAAGAGACTGACGATGAACAGCTTGACGAAGCAACAGAGAAGGTGGTTTAGAATACTTTGGTGGACTTATTGCCGTAAGTTTTCCAAAATGTCTATATCTTGGGTCATATGTACCATTAGAAGATAACTCATGGACAAGTACAATAAGCAGAGGTGATAAAAAATGAATGAAGCCCTCTAAAGAATTTTATGAACAACTGAAAACAATGGAAAAAATTATGTAAATGCCATCATGGTGAAAAAGGAGAAAGAGCTGGAAAAGAACTGTCAAAAACTTATCTGTGAAATATCAACTTTTACTAATTGACCTCTTGATTTAGCCATATATTTCGTTCGTTGCCGAACGTCCTTTAGACAAAGAATTTTCAACAGGGAAATAATTTCATCTAAAAAAGAATATTGAATAAAGTAAAGAGGCTATAAAAGAATGTAACAAGTTCAAGCTAATGTGTGCGTTGAATGATGTGGATTTATCTTTAAAACGAGTATTTACTCCTTAATTTCTTAACAATTTCTAGGCAATGTATCTAAATACATAGTTATTTTTAAGCAATGTATCTTTGTGAAATGGTGCTTATACGTTGTTCATAAGATGCATCAAAGATCTGTGATTTATCGCCATATATTGGATGTATGCAATAGTGTTTTTTATAATGTTTTTTCAAGCATTACATATTTTTTTTGTGTGTGAAAATATGTGGAAATTCCCAAGTTATCATTGTTAGTAATTAAATCCACATTCTGTGAAAAACTAGTAATATTATCAAATTTTAGCAACAGATAATGAGCGTTCTGTAGAGCCAGTTATAAAATCCTAAATCCATCTGACGTCACAGAATTTACCCCTCAAAGGATTAAACTCCATTAACGCCGCTCACACCCATTTTACCTGTGCGTGGGAAGACCTGGTATTCTATAGACCTTGGGAACAACAATACACAGAATGGTAATAATACAGGTGCGTGAAAATAATTATAATTGAGATATCTGTACAAAGACATACAGTGAGAAGTTGTTTCTCTCGACCCGACCACAAGTTTCACTCGCACTATAATTATTGTTACAGTTATTTTAGGGTCAATACTTCATGAATACATGGCGACAAAAATGAGGTGGGTGTAGAGAAGAAGACGAGAAGTGTTGAGCATTTTCGAAGTTTGGTTAGTGCCGGAACAAAAGAGTCACTAAGGAAGAAATGGATTACCGATTCACATACACTGCGGCTCTGTAATACGCACGAACAAATAATAGTAGGTTGCAAAAGGAAATAAGTACCTAACCTTCAATACGTAAGTTT